>NC_092225.1:104048712-104081212 GCF_036320965.1 Panulirus ornatus | reverse complement strand
GCTCGATGCGAAATTTATTGGAAATGAAGATTAGGGAAAGTGATCAGAATGTTTTAATTGATGACATAATCAGTGTTGTATCTTCATGACTATGTACCGTGCTCAATGTGGCTTACATGTCTGTTTACACTCAGTGGTAAACATGGATCGGCTCTCCAACCCCTCCCCCCCCCCACCCTGGGAGACCTCACCCCCCCTGCACCCCCCCCCCCTTCTCTCTAACCCCCATCCCCCTACACTGCTCTGTTTCCCATGACTCTCATCCCCAACACGGCCCTCCCCTTCCTAGATCCTCGTTTCTTGGGAGGCCAACCCTTCGTTCGCCCCCCCCCCCTCCTCCTTTGACTCCCCTCCCTCCCGAGCATCCACCCCTTCGATTCTCTCCCCCTCTTAGACCCCCTCCCCCCCTCTCAGTGGTGACCTGTCTGGTCTCACTGGCGTCACGTCTGGGTCACATTTCATTTCATAGAAAAAAAGTATTGTTTTCAAGGTTTAGAGCCTGTGTGTAATGCTGTGTCCGCCTGACGAACCTGAGCCACATAGAGAGCTTCATATGTAGCCGGTCGTCACCACAATAATGGTTTGTCATAATTAGATTTATAGATTTAGTTGGTAATTAGAAACCAAACCGATATGAATACTTCATATATCTATATTTCTAAGATAAAACGTACTGGAAGCTCAACCATTTCGTCGAGTACAGAAGCTCTGCCCAGCAGCAGATATATTTCAGAAAAAGATGAAAGATATTTATAAACTCCAGTTCCAGATATGAGAGTTGCATGGAGGGAAGACTGTGTTGCCTGCAGTGTGACTCGTTATGCAATCATCTCACTGTAAATGTTCAGACGTGCGCAGCTATATTGCTCCTCCTCCTTGAACACCTTTACTGCCCCATTATTAGCCAAGATTGGTAGCTTAATTGTTATATTATCTGCCTCTCCCCTTCTTTATTTCCCATTCGGTAATGGGTATTTACCCGGAATAGTTCATGGTTCTCTACCTTATTATTGGAATAACAGCCCATTCTTTTATATATATCTTTCCCGTTTTCTCAAATTCTATATTTCCATTCCTTATTTATCTTCTCTTTGAGACAGTTTGTATCATTCATCTCACCTTTGTTTTTCTTCGTGTCATGAGCAGCATCTTCATAATGATTCCATTCACCTCTGTCTCTACCAGTCTTCCTTCACACACACACACACACACGCACACACACACACACACACACACACACACACACACACACACACACACACACACATACACACACACACACACACACACACACACACACACACACACACATCTCTACTGGTATATAACAATAACATAAATTCTTTCCGAATGTTTGTCAAATATTTTCTCACCCCTTCATGCTCTGCCTCACGTTTCTCACGTGCCTGTGTGTCTGATATTTACCTTTCATTATTGGCTTCCATGCTACTTACTCCTTCCTTCCTTACCCCTGCCACGTTTATTGCTTCTTTACTTCCATCTTTGTTAAATGTCTTCAGCTGTTGTCTTGTTCTTGTGTTTCCAACCCTGGCTCTCCTATGATCATCCTTCCTCAGTCTGCACCTCCACCACCATCTCCCCACACCTCTGCACCTCTCCCCACCATCTACCCACACCTTTGCACCACCATCCCCCCACACCTCTGCACCTCCACGACCATCTCCCCACACCTCTGCACCTCCACAACCATCACCCTACACCTCTGCAACTCTCCCCACATCTCCCCACACCTCTGCACCTCCACAACCATCACCCTACACCTCTGCAACTCTCCCCACATCTCCCCACACCTCTGCACCTCCACAACCATCACCCTACACCTCTGCAACTCTCCCCACATCTCCCCACACCTCTATACCACCATCTTCCTACACCTCTGCACCTCCACGACCATCTCCCCACACCTCTGCACCCCACACCTCTGCACCCCACACCTCTGCAAGACATTACTCTGGTCTCATCTGGGGTCCAGAAAGCAATAACATTACACAGAAAACGGTGATCACTTCAAGGGAGTTTGGGGGTATAAATTGGTCTCGTGTAATTGGCTCTGTGTCTTTATCTTTAGCCTTATTCCCTCCCACTCCAGATCCTTCCCCTCTTAAACCAACCATCCCTCACTTTCTATGCCTGTCTGTGCTTCCTATTGTCTTCCTGTCTATGGAATCGTCTAAGCATCTGTCTCTCTTCTGTCCATTGTTTACAATTTCTCTCTCATCTCCTCCCTCATACTTCAGATGATGACTACACAACACAAGAAAAAGACGCTAACATATCACATCCATCAAAACATACAACACACACACTGATAACTGATCCTTATCTACATAACAGTCTTTATTGTCTTCTCTCTCTCTCTCTCTCTCTCTCTCTCTCTCTCTCTCTCTCTCTCTCTCTCTCTCTCTCTCTCTCTCTCTCTCTCTCTCTCAAGTAGTGGATATCGGGAGTTTTAGCAGTGACGGCTGTGGCGCAGTGAGCCATCTACTTCAGTGGCTATCAGTTGTCATTCCTTTAAGCCCAGGTAGCAAGTCTTTCCTTACCACCTCGCCCGCCCGTGGGTTGCAGGCATTCATAACACATACACACAATCTCTCCAACCTAAACATAAAATTTACAACACGTGTTTCACACGTCGAAGTGTCTGCTTGCCCAAGTGTGTCTGTTTGTAAGTCTAAGTGTTGTGTTTGAGTCCATATGTATACCATTCCTTCCGAGCATATACTATTATTGTATAAAATCAGCACATACTCGAAAAATATAATCATGTTGACATCACAATTTCTCATTGCAACATTCAAAAAACCAAGTTTTTACTTGCCAAAATATTTTCGAAATGAGGAATTAAAAAAGTCACCTTTTTAATATTTATTCTTCTCGTCAACCAAGGGCAACATAGGCGGTCACTCTGGTGAAATATAAGTATAAGTATTACTTAATATATTCCCGGTAGAGCAAGTGTCTTACACGACCAGAGAGCCTTTTAACGGCCATTACCTCAAAGGCTCAGGAAGATTGTGTTACTGTCTGTGTTTACATTGCTGGTTGTATGTTGCTATAATGGCTTGCAAAGAAGTATTATCATTATCATTATCATCATTATCATTATTATCATTATCACTATTATCATCATCATTATTATGATTAGTATTGTTACTAATATTGTTATTATAATTATCATTATTATTATCATTATTAATAATATCATTATCATTATTACTATTATCATTATCATCATCTTTATCACTATCATCATTATCCTTATTATTGTCACTATTATCATTATAGCCAGCATCACAACAACACAACCATCTTTCACAACATCACCATACCCAACAGTGTTACCAGCACCTTATCACCACCACCAACACCATCGCCACTATTAACAGTATTGCCAACTCCAATAGTGTCACAACATCACACATAAAACTCCACAATACCAGTTATTGGTTCCAGGGAACGAGAATAACATTCATGGATACAAATGTGTCATATTGAGTATTAAATTCTAAAATATGTTCAAGTGTGAGTTCCTCGATAATGCCCTTGGAGAGAGTATGATGTATAGTATTATTTTTTTCTATGCATAACTAGTTTTTATACACGTTTTTCCTTATTTTTCATTCACACACACACACACACACACACACACACACACACACACACAAGCTCTTGCATGATTATTTAACTAGTAAGTATCATGACCTCGTACTTCTGCAACACCATAACTGTATTTTCAGCCGATCGACTTGCCTAAATCCAATAAACCTTAACTTATTTATTCATCTTATTCATTTACACGCAAGCAAGTACGCATACCTAGAGCACACGTACCCACACACACACACACACACACACATACACACACACACACACACACACGTACCCACACACACACACACACACACACACACACACACACACACACACACACACACACACACACACACAGCAAGGAAAACAATGAAAATTCGAGACAAGAAATGATCAGACTGGTACAGTGGCTAGACACACAAGCTCATGGGCCTCATGACGTTTTCGCAGATGTGCCGCAGGAGTTTGCAGATAATTCCGACGAGGTGTTTTAAGGTGTTGCTGGAGGAAAGCAAAATGCCGAGGGAGTAGAAGAGGGCAAAATGTACCCACCCTTAAGAGAGAACAGGAAATTGAACGGGTGAGGTCCGTAAAACAATGGTAAACATAATCACAAGGTATATGGATGAAGGCATGTAGACAACACAGAAGGGGAGAGTGGAACTTGTGTACCTGGACTACCGGAAAGCATGTGACGCTGTGCTACACAGGAGATTCAGAAAGAAGAAAGAAAACGGATCCTTCAAGTAAGGATGAGGAGGAAACAACGCAAACACGTCAGACAAGTCTTCCAGAACTGGGTTGGGGTCACCAGTGGTGAGCTACGGGGCTCGATCCTGGAACCATTGCTTTGCCTTGATCTACGTCAATGTCTTGCCTGAGAGATTGGACTCATCATACCTCGCTATGTTTACAGACGATGCCAAGGTCAGGAAGTCATAATGAGTGAGTTAGGATTGTGTCAACTAAGAGGTGGACACAGACCAGCTCTTGGATATGTCTGATACATAGATGATGAAATTCAACACGAGGGAATGCAACATGATGAGGTTGGGACTGAGCAAAAGAAGACCTCGATGTGAATCTCATCTAGACGTGCGAGTGTGTGAGAGGAACTTGGGAACTGATACGTAGGTTAACCTGCCGCGAGAGCCAGATATCTTAGGAAAGGAGTGAAGGTGACATGATCGGTACTTGGTGGCAGATACAAGAATCACACGTACGTCCACTGTGAGGGAAATGATACTCAACAAACACTTCGTCTTCTGTTTGGTCAAAACTACATCATGCTTCTCAAGCTGGGTCAACACGACTGAAAGAATCACAAAGAAATGATAGAGAAGGTCCAGAGGAGGGCAACACATAGATGGTACCAAAATCCGGACGCTGAGCTGCAGCGAGAGCTTAAAGGTTATAGATATGGATAGAGAGGAAAGTAACGGGTGATTTGATCACAAACTTTAGGATTTCAAATAAGTTTGATGATGTCAACAGTGAATTCTTCTATGAAGATGTAGACATACAACAACCAGAGGACATAACACGAAACTAAGCAAGAAACTGGTTAGAAAATGTGCCAAGTTGAACTAACAGACGTATTAGATTACTGGAGGACTGAAGCAAACCGAGTGATGAAACAGTATAGAGGGCAACATACACAAGTTTAGAATGATGGTTGAGAAAGTTCAAGAGATGAGGACTCACCAGTGTGGAACTTTCTTTCCCCAACAATACAAAAAGGTCATTACACACACACACACACACACACACACACACACACACACACACACTCGACAAACTGAAGCTAATGCTGGGCCAGACTTGCACAACAGTACCAGTACACAGTCACACCACCTGCAGCCCACCTGGCACGTCATCCACCAGCTGGTCTCTCAGCTTGAAGCGTCCACCCTAGCCAGCTGCTCTCCTACCCCTTCCATCAACTATCCCTCTTGTTCTCCCATCACTTGATCTATTCCCTCCACTCCTATCCCTGCCTCTATTCACCTTGTTAACTCCTTTTCCATAACCCATTTCCCTTTCTCTTTAAACTCTTCCCCTCTCTTCCTAATCTCTTCCATCACAACCTCCTCTACTCTCACCATTTATCCCTTCTCTTCCATTACTTCGCTCCTTCTCCCTTTTCCTCCTCCCATTCTGCCACTTTCCCTGGCCTCTGACCCTTCCATGAAAGCCTCTCCCATGGGCCTGATCCCAATCCAGTATTCTGGCCAGGTTAAATTGTACCGGAGAGAGAACCACTCGCCATATTCATCGCTTCCTACTGACGTTAACACTCACTTTAACAATGCTAATAATAACCTGTGCATTAATGGACGTGTTCATCAGTGTTGCCTCAACTAACTCTCCTCCATTTTTGTGACGTCATGTTTGGTTCAGACGGACGGAGGAGGATTCGTTGTGCACTTCTGCTGGAGTTAATGATCCTGTAGGAGATGGCAGGGTACCATGGCTCATCGTCTGGTGTTCTCTGTCTCACTCTACCACTGTAATGTCTGGGAATCTCTCTCTCTCTCTCTCTCTCTCTCTCTCTCTCTCTCTCTCTCTCTCTCTCTCTCTCTCTCTCTCTCTCTCTCTCTCTCATATGTATAATCTGTTATGTGCTAGAAATACATGATGATCACATAATCATATGTATAATTTATTACGTGCTAGAAATACGTGATAATCACATAATCATATGCATAATCTGTTAAGTGCTAGAAGTATATGATAATCACATAGATTTTCTAAACAATAAGAAATTCTAAGTTTATAAAGACCTCCAGACATTTGTAATGGTTACAGCTTGTAGAAATACGAAAAATATGATCGTGTTTAATGTCCTGAACTTCCTTACCATCTAGATGCAGTATGTGCAATCATCTCCTCAGTTCCTTCATGCTAGCCCTCACAGTATGTCCGGTGTGACACATGGAATGCTGACCTTCACACAAATAAATATAAACATTTTGTATTAATTCTATACTGTAACTTGATGCGTCAAGCAAGCCCAGAGTTGAGTAATGAAGTTCACTGTGTCAAGGCAATGGAAAAAAAAAGATATAATCAATTGTGAGTGGATAATTAATCAGCCAAGTGATTTTATCTTTAGTAATCAAATTCACAATAAAATATCAATTCGTTTCAAGGAAACTTGCATGGTATTGCAGTGGAATTTATCAAAAAAGGGGGTGACTGTATTGTTGACTGGTTGGTGAGGATATTCAATGTATGTATAGTTCATGGTGAAGTGCCTGAGGATTGGCGGAATGCATACATAGTGCCATTGTACAAAGGCACAGGGGATAACGGTGAGTATTCAAATTATAGAGGTATAAGTTTGTTGAGTATTCCTGGGAAATTATATGGGAGGGTATTGATTGAGAGGGTGAAGGCATGTACAGAGCATCAGACTGAGGAGGAGCAGTGTGGTTTCAGAAGTGGTAGAGGATGTGTGGATCAGGTGTTTGGTTTGAAGAATGTATGTGAGAAATACTTGGAAAAACAAATGGATTTGTATGTAGCATTTATGGATCTGGAGAAGGCATATGATAGAGTTGATAAAGATGCTCTGTGGAAGGTATTAAGAATATATGGTGTGGAAGGCAAGTTGCTAGAAGCAGTGAAAAGATTTTATCGAGGATGTAAGGCATGTGTGCGAGTAGGAAGAGAGCAAAGTGATTGCTTCTCAGTGAACATCAGTTTGCAGCAGGGGTGCGTGATGTCTCCATGTTTGTTTAATTTGTTTATGGATGGGGTTACTAGGGAGGTAAATGCAAGAGTTTTGGAGAGAGGGGCAAGTAGGCAGTCTGTTGTAGATGAGAGAACTTGGCAAGTGAGTCAGTTGTCGTTCAATGATGATACAGCGCTGGTGGCTGATACGGTTGAGAAACTGCAGAAGCTGGTGACTAAGTTTAGTGGTGTGTGAAAGAAGAAATCTGAGAGTAAATGTGAATAAGAGCAAGGTTTTTAGGTACAGTAGGGTTGAGGAACAAGTCAATTGGGAGGTAAGATTGAATGGAGAAAAACTGGAGGAAGTGAAGTGTTTTAGATATCTGGGAATGGGTTTGGCGGATGGAACCATGGAAGCGGAAGTGAGTCACAGGGTGAAGGGGGCAAAAGTTCTGGGAGCGTTGAAAAATATGTGGAAGGCGAGGACATTATGTCGAAGAGCAAAAATGGGTATATTTGAAGGAATAGTGGTTCCAAAAATGTTATATGGTTGCGAGGCGTGGGCTATAGATAGGGTTGTGCGGAGGAGGGTGGTTTGATCGAGTAAGTAATGAAAGGGTAAGAGAGATGGGTGGTAATAAAAAGAGTGTGGTTGAGAGAGCAGAAGAGGGCGTTTTAAAATGGTTTGGTCACATGGAGAGAATGAGTGAGGAAAGATTGACCAAGAGGATATATGTGTTAGAGGTGGAATGAACGGGGAGAAGTGGGCGACCAAATTGGAGGTGGAAGGATGGAGTGAAAAAGATTTTGAGTGATTGAAGCCTGAACAAGCAGGAGGGTGAAAGGCGTGCAAGGAATAGAGTGAATTGGAACGATGTGGTATACCGGGGTCAACGTGCTGTCAATGGATTGAACTAGGGCATGTGAAGCATCTGCGGTAAACCATGAAAAGTTTTGTGGGGCCTGGATGTGGAAAGGGAGCTGTGGTTTCGGTGTATTATACATGACAGCTAGAGACTGAGTGTGAACGAATGTGGCCTTTGTTGTCTTTTCCTAGTGCTACCTCGAGTGCATGGGGGTTGTCATTTCATGTGGCGGGGTGGCGACGGAAATGAACAAAGGCATGAATTATGTACATGTGCATATATGTATATGTCTGAGTATTATACATGTGTACGTTGAAATGTATAGGTATGTATATGTGCATGTGTGAACGTGTATGTATGTATATGCATGTGTTTGTGGGTGGGTTGGGCCATTCTTTCGTATGTTTCCTAGCGCTACCTCGCTAACGCGGGAGACAGCGACAAAGTATAATAAATATAAACAAATATATATGTGTATATATGTATATATATATATATATATATATATATATATATATATATATATATATATATATATATATATATATATATATATATATAATGGAACGGATCACAATTTTGCGCATGATCAAGATATTCCTGTGAGTTCACGGGGATAAATGAAACACGATAAGTTCCCAAGTGCACTTTCGTGTAATAGTCACATCATCAGGGGAGACACAAGAGAGATATATAACACTCAGTTGATATACATGGAAGAGACGAAGCTAGGACGCCATTTGGTAAACATGCGATTTTCCAAGAAAGACAACGAGCTTTCATAAACTTATCATTTTACAAATTCTATCAACAATAAAGTTATCTAATTTGTATAGACCATCACTAATATTAAGATTAAAATTCCTTGTGTATCTAATAATAGAAGACTCAATGATATTTCTCGTGGTAATAGAGTTAGAGTTGATAACTGAGATGGCATTACTCCAGTCAATACAATGATCATAGTTTTTAACGTGATTAAACAAGGCATTTGACTCTTGTCCCGTTCTTATACTATATTTATGTTGCTTAAGTCTAACAGAAAGATACTTACCAGTCTGTCTAACATAAAATTCATCACAATTTCCACATGGCACTTTATAGATGCATCCAGGAGAATTTTTCTGGTGAATTCCTGATTAAGATATTCTTTATAGTATTGCTGTTGCTGAAGGCAACATTTACATTAAAGGATTTAAGCAACATGGGAAGTAAAGTAAAATCATTATTAAAAGGTAGAACTAAAAGATTCTTATATATATATATATATATATATATATATATATATATATATATATATATATATATATTTTTTTTTTTTTATTTTGCTTTGTCGCTGTCTCCCGCATTTGCGAGGTAGCGCAAGGAAACAGACGAAAGAAAATGGCCCAACCCACCCCCATACACATATATATACATACAGGTCCACATACGCAAATATACCTACCTATACATCTCAATGTACACATATATATACACACACAGACACATACATATATACCCATGCACACAATCCACACTGTCTGACTGTTTTCATTGTTGTAGAGGTTCATCTTCCCGTCTTCTTCAGTTAGCGTTAAATCCGTTTTCCTTGCGAATCCTTTGCTTCTTACGTATTCATAGAATTCTGCTTGGCTGCTTGTACGGTGTCTTGCTATTATCTCATAATTGTCCTCCCGATCCATATTTTTCTTATATATATATATATATATATATATATATATATATATATATATATATATATATATATATATATATATATATATTTTATTTTTTTTTTTATTTTGCTTTGTCGCTGTCTCCCGCATTTGCGAGGTAGCGCAAGGAAACAGACGAAAGAAAATGGCCCAACCCACCCCCATACACATATATATACATACAGGTCCACATACGCAAATATACCTACCTATACATCTCAATGTACACATATATATACACACACAGACACATACATATATACCCATGCACACAATTCACACTGTCTGCCTTTATTCATTCCCATCGCCACCTCCCACACATGGAATACCATCCCCCTCCCCCCTCATGTGTGCGAGGTAGCGCTAGGAAAAAGACAACAAAGGCCCCATTCGTTCACACTCAGTCTCTAGCTGTCATGCAATAATGCCCGAAACCACAGCTCCCTTTCCACATCCAGGCCCCACAAAACTTTCCATGGTTTACCCCAGACGCTTCACATGCCCTGATTCAATCCACTGACAGCACGTCAACCCCGGTATACCACATCGATCCAATTCACTCTATTCCTTGCCCGCCTTTCACCCTCCTGCATGTTCAGGCCCCGATCACTCAAAATCTTTTTCACTCCATCTTTCCACCTCCAAGTGGGAGACTTCTCCTGGGTTGGGCCATTTCTTTCGTCTGTTTCCTTGCGCTACCTCGCAAACGCGGGAGACAACGACAAAGCAAAATGAATAAAAAAAAATATATATATATATATATATATATATATATATATATATATATATATATATATATATATATATATATATATATATAAGAAAAATATGGATCGGGAGGACAATTATGAGATAATAGCAAGACACCGTACAAGCAGCCAAGCAGAATTCTATGAATACGTAAGAAGCAAAGGATTCGCAAGGAAAACGGATTTAACGCTAACTGAAGAAGACGGGAAGATGAACCTCTACAACAATGAAAACAGTCAGAGGGTAAAACAAATTCACTCAGTCATCACCAAAGATCATATGACATTTGTCTTATGTTTTCAGAGGACAAAATAAACCTTATCCGAAAAATGGAAGAATTTAGAGAATATTTCAAGGGGAAATAAATCGTAGCCGTGGAACAGATCCTGACTACCTTAGGTCGAGACTTTCCCAAGGAGGAAAACAAGAGAAAACTTTCTGTTTGGAATATTCAGTAATCCTCTGACGGAAACAGAATATGAAAAGTAATTCACCACTATTCAGAACGACGATAAAAATGATACATAAAATCACTAGCATTTTAAGTGAACAAATGTAAATGTTCTCGAATCTTCCGTCCGTATTTCATGAAGAAAACGTGACTCTCGATCATCGTCATGCACATTAAACCAGCATCGTGACAACACACGTGTCATTATCAAAGCAAATTACCGATTGAGGACACATCCCGTGTTCATTGTTGTTGTGTGTTGTATATACCTAGGGATCTACTCACCTGCCTCGCCCACTATCATCACTCATATCCCCAGGTTTATCCCTCGCCTCCATACCCTCATGGGGAGGTGCCATCTGCTTTAATATCTCCTTCTTCTTCATTACTCTCCTCTTCCACTCTTTATCCTATCTCTCTCTTCCACCTCCCACTCTCACCTTTACTGTCGCCCCTTCTATTCCCTTCCCTTCCCTCTCCCCACTTCTAACTCTCTCTCTTTCCTCTTCCATCGTTCATTCTCTCTCCCTCTCCCACCGTCCTCCCCCACCGTCCACTCCTCTCCCCCCGTCCTCTCCCCACCAACCTCAAATGAGATCTGGACAATACCTTTCCGTGACTCGAACTTCAAACGTTTTCACTCCACATAATGAGTTATGAATTTTTTCCCTTCGCGTCTCCAGCTATGAGGACGGTGCGAGTGGGACTATTGCTGGGGACATGATCCCCCGGTGGGCCCCCAGGTCCCCCTAGGTCCTCTCTCACCCTGCAGGAGCAGTCTCTCTCACCCGTAGGACCCCAGGATCATTTACTTCCCGTGTGACTCTCCAGAATCCCTCTCATTCCACATAACTCCCCAGGATCCCTCTCTCCCCACAGGACTCCCCAGGACTTGTTTCTTTCCACAGGACTCCCCAGGACGCCTCTCTCTCTCTCCCCCCGCAAGGTTCTCTCCCTAATTGACCTTCTTTGTAAACACAGTTACCTAAAGATTGCGATCCGGTCTTTTGTCTTGTTCCCTGCGCAGTTTTCTGTGGTGGTCTTCCTCGCAAATTGCTTTTACCACGTGCATAATTACGAGGTTAGCTGGGAGGTTAGCTGAGGGAGAACTGGATGGGTGGAGAAGTTAGTTGAGGGAGGACTGGACGGGTGGAGAGCTTAGCTGAGGAAGAACAGGTCAGGTGGGGTTTACCCGAAGGAAAGCATAGCAGGACGGGTAAAGGGTTTAGATCAAGTTGATCTGGACGGGAAGAGAGGTTAGCTGAGGTAGATTTCGACGGATGGAGAGGTTAGTTGAAGGAGAGCTAGGCGGGTGGAGAGGTTAACTGACTGAGAATAGCGAGAGAAGGTCAACTGAGGGATAATAATGCTGGGAAATCATGGAAATTTAAGTGGGGTGTTCCAGGACAGAGCTGTCGACTCCTGTCGTCAAGATTTTTCCCCTGTCTGGAGCGCTCTGTCTTGCCTGTCTCTCTCTTTGCCTACTTATCCTAATGCCTGTCTATCTCTCTTCCTTTGTGTGTGTGCGTGTGTGTGTGTGTGTGTGTGTGTGTGTGTGTGTGTGTGTGTGTGTGTGTGTCGGGATGGGGTGACGGTGTAGATGAATGATGGAGAGTGAGAAGGAAAGGAGAGACAAAGATGCCAGAATGAAAGACAGGAGGACGTGAGATGAGGGACAAGGTGTTACGGTGGAAGTCTTAAAAACTTTTTACAACTCTCTAAGAATGTGCAAGATTTTTTCTCATCAGCATCTTTCAAACTTTTGTCATAATTCTTTTGTTTAAGAGTACAAGTTGCTGTCTGGAACGTCCTTACTGGCCTCGTGTCGTTTTGTGGAGCGTCCTTAGCGCTTCCTGTCGCTATCTGGAACATCTCCACTGCTTCCTGTCGCTATCTGGAATGTCTTCACTTCTTCCTGTCGCTATCTGGAACATCTTCACTGCTTCCTGTCGCTATCTGGAACATCTCCACTGCTTCTTGTCGCTATCTGGAACATCTCCACTGCTTCCTGTCGCTATCTGGAATGTCTTCACTGCTTCCTGTCGCTATCTGGAACATCTTCACTGCTTCTTGTCGCTATCTGGAACATCTCCACTGCTTCCTGTCGCTATCTGGAATGTCTTCACTGCTTCCTGTCGCTATCTGGAACGTCTTCACTGCTTCCTGTCGCTATCTGGAACATCTCCACTGCTTCCTGTCGCTATCTGGAATGTCTTCACTGCTTCCTGTCGCTATCTGGAACGTCTTCACTGCTTCCTGTCGCTATCTGGAATGTCTTTAGTGTTTCTGGTGCTATCTCGAGCGTCCTTAGTTCCTAGTGTTCCTTTCTTGAATGTCTTTAGTGCCTCCCGTCGCTTCATGGAATGTCTTTACTCTCAACTGTCGATGTGTGGAATGTCCTTGCTGCCCTCGTGTCGTCGTGTGGTGCATCCTTGGTGCTTCCTGTCATTATCGGAAACGTCCTCAGCGACGCCCTCTTACTGTCTGAGGGCGTCCTCGGCTTCTAATGTCGCTATATGGGAATATGTTTTGCCTCGTGTCCCCAGCTGGAACATCCTTAGTGCTTCCCCTCGCTGTCAGGCGCGGTCTTAGTGCTCCTTGTATGCGTCTGGGACTTCCTGGATGCCTTCAGTCGCTGTAGGAGGGGAGACTTCTTTGATGGAATTTTTGATAGCTTTTCAGTGACTCTATATATTGCCTCTGGAAGCTGGTTGGATTAAGTTAGAATCATCTGTGTTGCTTTCGGAAACCTGACTTGATTAATCTTATGCCATGAAAGGATTTTGCAACAACACTCTGTAGCAGGAAAACGTTTTGTTTTTCTTTGATTCTACGACGACCATAACATTTCCTTGAAGGTGTCTGCCGACAGAGTTAATACTCTGTTAAAGGAGACAAATCGAGATGTTATCCAACTAAATCATCAGAGATTAAGTTTTTGTAAAGTTGGTGAAGATCCTGAAATATGAATTTCCTCTTGGAGTCCAAATTCTGGCGAAGAAAAGAGTCAAAAAATCGCATCATCTTTTTCACTTTGTGGCATCTCCTGTTTCATCAAAATCCATCGTTTATATCACAGAAATTTGATCCTGCCTATAACATAAACACCTGACGTCATCACTGATGAAAAATATGAAAACATGAAATTATTTACTTAGTTTTCAGCAATCAGGAACATTTGTCATACGTATTCACGTAGCAATGTTGTTCTCACCGAGACGATTAAAATAGATTAAAATAAATGTTACTAAAAATAAGAATAAGATTGAATTTCCATACGTGTTTGACATCTACGCTAATATATATATATATATATATATATATATATATATATATATATATATATATATATATATATATATATATATATATATATATATATATATATATATAGATATATATTTTTTTTTTTTCTATTTCTTTTTTTTCAATTTATCGCCGTCTCCCGCGTAACCGAGGTAGCGCAAGGAAACAGACGAGGAATGGCCTAACCCACCAACGTACACATGTATATACATAAACGCCTATACACGCATATATATATATATATATATATATATATATATATATATATATATATATACATTTCAACGTATACATACATATTCATACACTGAAATATACATGTATACACATGTACATATTCATACTTGCTGCCTTCATCCATTCAAGTCGCCACTCCGCCACACATGAAATAGCATCCTCTACCCACCCACCCACTACCACCACCACCAGCGAGGTAGCGCTAGGAAAAGACAACAAAGGCCACATTCGTTCACACTCAATATCTAGCTGTCATGTATAATGCACCGAAACCACAGCTCCCTTTCCACATCCAGGCTCCACAAAACTTTCCATGGTTTACCCCAGACGCTTCACATGCCCTGGTTCAATCCATTGACAGCACGTCGACCTCGGTATACCACATCGTTCCAATTCACTCTATTCCTTGCATGCCTTTCACCCTCTTGCATGTTCAGGCCCCGATCACTCAAAATCTTTTCCACTCTGTCTTTCCACCTCCAATTTGGCCTCCCACTTCTCGTTCCCTCCACCTCCGACACATATATCCTCTTGGTCAATCTTTCCTCACAAATTTTCTCTATGTGAACAAATCATTTCAAAACACCCTCTTCTGCTCTCTCAACCACACTCTTTTTATTACTACACATCTCTCTTACCCTTTCATTACTTATTCGATCAAACAACCTCACACCACATATTGTCCTCAAACATCTCATTTCCAACACATCCACCCTCCTCCGCACAACTCTATCTATAGCCCACGCCTCGCATTCATATAACATTGTTGGAACCACTATTCCTTCAAACATACCCATTTTTGCTTTCCAAGATAACGTTCTCGACTTCAACACATTTTTCAACGCTCCCAGAACTTTCGCCCCCTCCCTCACCCTATGATTCACTTCCGCTTCCATGGTTCCATCCGCTGCCAGATCCACTCTCAGATATCTAAAACACTTTACTTCCTCCAGTTTTTCTCCATTCAAACTTACCTCCCAATTGACTTGACCCTCAACCCTACTGTACCTAATGACCTTGCTCTTATTCACATTTACGCTCAGCTTTCTTCTTTCACACACTTTACCAAACTCAGTCACCAGCTTCTGCAGTTTCTCACCCGAATTAGCCACCAGCGCTGTATCATCAGCGAACAACAACTGACTCACTTCCCAAGCTCTCTCAACCACAACAGACTGCATACTTGCTCCTCTTTCCAAAACTCTTGCATTTACCTCCCTAACAACCCCATCCATAAACAAATTAAACAATCACGGAGACATCACGCACCCCTGCCGCAAACCTACATTCACTGAGAACCAATCACTTTCCTCTCTTCCTACACGTACACAAGCCTTACATCCCCTATAAAAACTTTTCACTGCTTCTAACAACTTGCCTCCCACACCATATATTCTTGATACCTTCCACAGAGCATCTCTATCAACTCTATCATATGCCTTCTCCAGATCCGCAAATGCTACATACAAATCCATTTGCTTTTCTAAGTATTTCTCACATACATTCTTCAAAGCAAACACCTGATCCACACATCCTCTACCGCTTCTGAAACCACACTGCTCTTCCCCAATCTGATGCTCTGTACATGCCTTCACCCTCTCAATCAATACCCTCCCATATAATTTACCAGGAATACTCAACAAACTTATACCTCTGTAATTTGAGCACACACTCTTATCCCCTTTGCCTTTGTACAATGGCACCATGCAAGCATATATATATATATATATATATATATATATATATATATATATATATATATATATATATATATATATATATATATATATATATATATATGAAAGATAGTCGGTATCTAAATGACATAAGTGGCTATGGATAATAAAATGACTACCTAACTATCAGGAACACGATGCATCGCTTTACATTAATTAAATTGACACAATTTGTTATTGGATAAAATGTCATGGGATGACATGTATGAAAGTGTCAGGTTTATGCCTGCGTTGATTGTGCCATTTCAGACATCCTCATTCGATAACTTTTTCATATCATTTACGGTTTTGTTCTTGAGATATTTATCCTACGTTGCCTCGTATGATTCATGAAATTGTTCGTGTCTCTGACATGGTAAAGATAGAATAGATTTCTATCTCCTCCTGCTACATCAATGTGATCAACAGATGTTCTTTCTACCGCCTAATATCATTCTATTTTCTCAACTCCTTTTACCTCGCCTTGCCTGCCCGTTCTCCCCAAACTTTCCCTTTTCTCATCTTGTCTATTCCTTCGGCTCCATCTCCCAAGTCCATCTCCTTAAAGCACGCTCTCATCTCTTGGCCTCCCTCTGTGTAAACACCAAGGGAATATTTTACGTTCCTGTGCGACCCTGTGATTCAGTGGAATCTTGGAATATTCCCTCCCTCCATCTCCTGCATCCTTCATCAGCCCTAAATGAAGATCCTCCCAGCAGGTCTCACGTCTACTCCTGCCTCAATCTGCCCTTCTGAATTCCATGCCAAAAATATTCCAGTATTTACTCTGGACTATAGCCATTTTTTCTGAAACATTTCAGTGTCTAATCTGAACTACGATAAATCTTTCCAAACATTCCAATATTTACTCTGGCCTACAGTGAGTCTTCAACTTGACTCGTGGGTTATGATTTATTTTCCCTCAGTGTTTTATCATGGCGTTCTAAGCTCTGTGATCGACACGACTGTAAATACGGAACATTTGAACGCGGGAATTATTCAGCGGATGTGTTCTTGTCTGACATATCTGATAATCATTTCTCGTTATCCCTTCCACTTCCTTATTTTCTCTTCCACTTCCATATGACACTCTCCATCTCTTTATCACTTTGTCCACCTTCACCTGCTTCTCCATCACCTCCCACCAGCACTTCTGCCACTCCAACATTTGCCATCAGCCGTCATGCCTCTCCAACACCCACTGGCAACCCCCTTACCTCTCCAACAGCCAGCCACCACTGCCTGGCCTCCTTACTCTCCATCAGTCACCAACACCTGCCGACCTGCCTCCGCACCATCCACCATCAACTCCCCTGCCTTCTCCATCATCCACCACCAACTCTGCGCTGTCTCTCCGCCATCCACCACCAACCTTCCTATTTCTCCAGCATCCATCACCAACCCTCTTGCTTCTCCAACATCCACCACCAACCGTCCGGCCTCTCCACCACCCACCCACCAACACTCACCTCTCTTCGCCCTCCTCTTTCCTCCGGGTCATCTGTAATTAAGATAAAGAAAAAGGCTGTGCGGGCGGGTGTTGTGTGGTGCTCATTTAGGAATGTCTTGTGGTGACAGGTGGGAGGGTTTAAGACCTCATAACACGCCTCGTAAACATGAAAAACCCGTCCAGCAGGAGCAGGGGGAGTTCAGGGTTGCCCCCTTCCCCTGGGGTTAGGTGGGTCGCCCTGGGTCACTATGCAGGGGGAGGAGATGCCCACCTCTGGAGGTCGGTGGGCCGGAGTGGGTCCCTGGAAATGACTTGCTGGAATTGAGAAGATGTATGATATCGCCAGTTGATATTTGTGGTTATTCAATGATGTGGGTCACCTCTCCCACATACACACAGGTGTGGGTCACCTCTCCCACATACACACAGGTGTGGGTCACCTCTCCCACATACACACAGGTGTGGGTCACCTCTCCCACATACACACAGGTGTGGGTCACCTCTCCCACATACATACAGGTGTGGATCACCTCCCCCACATACACACAGGTGTGGGTCACTTCTCCCACATACACACAGGTGTGTGTCACCTCTCCCACATACACACAGGTGTGGGTCACCTCTCCCACATACACACAGGTGTGGGTCACCTCTCCCACATACACACAGGTGTGGGTCACCTCTCCCACATACACACAGGTATGGGTCACCTCTCCCACATACACACAGGTGTGGGTCACCTCACCCACATACACACAGGTGTGGGTCACCTCTCCCACATACACACAGGTGTGGGTCACCTCTCCCACATACACACAGGTGTGTGTCACCTCTCCCACATACACGCAGGCCTGGGTCACCTCTCCCATGCAACATACGTGAGACGATTTGACGAGTTTCGGACGAAATTAGTTACAGACAAAGTCTGTTGACACAATGATCTATCTTTTTCCCTCCTGTTGGCTGTTTCACTCAGCTGAGTTCTGCCCTCCGATGGCTGTTTATTATCGCCCTTGTGTAACTCCTCTGGCTGGTGGGTGATCCTGAATTACGGGAGATGCAAATATGAAGGACGTTAGCCAGTCCCAGAGTACAACACCCCGCCACTGTCAGCACAGAAGTGGATTCGTACCAAAGACGTGAGGGTTTCCCCCTCACTGCTCGAACTATTAAACATTCGTGCCAGAGAACTAATTAAACGCGGATCGCTGGCAACGTGGGTCGCTGGTAACGCGGGTCGCTGGTGGCGCGGGTCGCTGGCAACGTGAGTCACCGGATACACAGGTCGCTGGTATCGTATGCCACAGGTAATTGCTGTCTGTTGTTACGTGTGAAGTATTATGGGGTCTTTCATGACATATCCTGGTGGTAGAGACAAGACATCTCTGAGCAGGAAGGTTCCTTACGAGACATTCCCGGAGGCCAAGAGGCTGTGAGAAGCATTAGAAGAAGTCTCTCAGGGAACATAAAGTGTGGTATACGAGGCGACACTTACCCTTTGCTCCACTGGAAGTCACACTCTCCAGTTAACGAGGGAGCTACAGGAGTGGTGGTTGGAGAGAGGGCAATTGTTACGACAAGAGGCAGCCTGTTAACGAGGTCAGTCGAGGCGAGGAGAGGTCAGCTAACCGTGTCGTTGCCGGAGGGAGGAGCAAGACGGACTACCGTGGTAATAGGGTTGACACAAGTACGTGGGGGAGGGGAAGGTGAGGTGTTGAGTGTCCTCAAGTAATGAAGTCGGTCGACCCTCGGGAAATGTACAGCTGGCAACTACTCCCTCCATCTTCACGTCTCGGTCGTGTCATGAAATGTAGTGGTAACTGGATGACCCTTACGGGAGGAGCTGAGGTCATTCTTCGGTCCAATACCCTGACACTTGTTACTTATTTCATGTTTACTACCGGTAACGGCTTACGTTATAATGGTCATCTTTAGTCTAAAGTTCGACAGATATGATCAGACTTGTGGTGTTGAACCATCGTCGCTCGGATAGTGCTCAGCCGTCGACCACAACACATGAACTTAGATGTTATCTAAAACATACTTTGTTTGACGTGTGAGTTAAGAGCCTTCCCAGGATGTGCTCTGCTGCTGGTCATCCTCTGTTCCTCCTTTACACCTTTAATAGGACTGTCATCCTTGAGTACGACGGTACGACAGTTGAACACGACGGTACGATATTTGAGCACGACGGTACGACCCTTGAGCACGACGGTACGACCCCTGAGGATGACGGTACTTCCGATGGGTGAGAAGGCGAGACCTTTGACATGACTTGTCAAAATCAACTCAAAGACCAGCTCATCCTACCCAAAGGTTGTAACGTCGTAATGTACTGACGTGTCAGACAACAGGAGTGCTAATCTGCTCTTATCTAACGATGTGGTTTTCTTATCATCAAAGTTGTGAAGAGTAACACTCGCTGTGGGTTCCTTGATCGCCCCCTTAACCTACCCTGCTACTGGGCTGAGTGTCAGCCCTACACTCCCCCCACAACATCCCGCCTGCATTTTCCTTGACGAAGGTTCAGTCCAGTCGTTCCCAGAAGGAATTACGAGCCATCTCCTGACTCATATGTATCAGCCGATACATCGCTCACAACATCCACGCATAGCACTCATCTCTCTTCAGTATGAGGAAACAGTAATGTGTAAATCGAAAAGAAAACTCCTTGCTAACATGCATGTTCTGTGCATGGTGAAGTGACTGCAACCCACACAGCTTCAGAACCTTACTGAACCACATACACAACACTGCTTCACACACTCACCGAAACACTGAAAAATTAGTCCAAATCAGTGACACTTTGTCGCCAATATATATATATATATATATATATATATATATATATATATATATATATATATATATATATATATATATATATATATATATATATATATATTTTTTTTTATTTATTATACTTTGTCGCTGTCTCCCGCGTTTGCGAGGTAGCGCAAGGAAACAGACGAAAGAAATGGCCCAACCCACCCCCATACACATGTATATACACACGTCCACACACGCAAATATACATACCTACACAGCTTTCCATGGTTTACCCCAGACGCTTCACATGCCTTGATTCAATCCACTGACAGCACGTCAACCCCGGTATACCACATCGCTCCAATTCACTCTATTCCTTGCCCTCCTTTCATCCTCCTGCATGTTCAGGCCCCGATCACACAAAATCTTTTTCACTCCATCTTTCCACCTCCAATTTGGTCTCCCTCTTCTCCTCGTTCCCTCCACCTCCGACACATATATCCTCTTGGTCAATCTTTCCTCACTCATTCTCTCCATGTGCCCAAACCACTTCAAAACACCCTCTTCTGCTCTCTCAACCACGCTCTTTTTATTTCCACACATCTCTCTTACCCTTACGTTACTCACTCGATCAAACCACCTCACACCACACATTGTCCTCAAACATCTCATTTCCAGCACATCCATCCTCCTGCGCACAACTCTATCCATAGCCCACGCCTCGCAACCATACAACATTGTTGGAACCACTATTCCTTCAAACATACCCATTTTTGCTTTCCGAGATAATGTTCTCGACTTCCACACATTCTTCAATGCCCCCAGAATTTTCGCCCCCTCCCCCACCCTATGATCCACTTCCACTTCCATGGTTCCATCCGCTGCCAGATCCACTCCCGGATATCTAAAACACTTCACTTCCTCCAGTTTTTCTCCATTCAAACTCACCTCCCAATTGACTTGACCCTCAACCCTACTGTACCTAATAACCTATATATATATATATATATATATATATATATATATATATATATATATATATATATATATATATATATATATATATATATATATATACATATATATACGTATAATTGTAAGAGGAAACTCCGAAGTCTGTGGGGCCTGGTTGTGGATAGGGAGCTGTGGTTTCGGTGCATTATACATGACAGCTAGAGACTGAGTGTGAGCGAATGTGGCCATTTCTCCCCACATTCTTGGTGCTACCTCGCTAACGCGGAAAGCGGCGAAATTGCATAATAAAAGGCAAAAAAAGAGTGTATTCCTCCAGTAAAAAAAAAATATATTCTCTCACTGAGAAAAAAAAAAGTTAGTGAATAAGTTATGTAATACGTATGACTGGATTTATTCTTTATCTCACGTGTATAAACATTTGTAATAATATGTTATCTAGATTACTACGCATTAGTTTTACTCTTGACCTTCATTCTGTACTGCAAATTCCTATCTATGATCCATTGAACTGTTATTAGTTTCAGCTTCTGTCTTTTATACAGATACCTCCAGCAATATGAAGTATTTTAAGAAATCAAGATTAATTATAGTTCCACCATATCAGTAACGTCCACAACAGAAATATTCATTCATTTGTTATGTAAGCCTCGCTCTGTTGGATACAAAGAAATCAATTGTGATATTTGGTACAAGAAAAATATACCTTTAGGATATATTTCACATATAAACACAAACCGTGAATAAAAGGGATACAATATCCCATTTTCTTTGACAAGTCTCGGTTCGGGTATTTTGGTATGAGAAACTAACTCACACAATAAACCGATTTCTAATTCTTTTTTCCTCTTTTTTATTATTGATAAGCTCACATCACAAGCTGGTCCGGAGATAAAAAGACTCTTTCCCAAATATTTAGGAGTGTCCACATGATACATGATATTCAGATGATGAAATTCAACCCGAGTAAGTGTAAAGGGGATGAGACACAGCGAAAGGAGGTTTCAATATGTGTAACATGTAGCAAGAACTGAGCTGCAGGAAATCTGTGTGTGAGAGAGACTTAGGAGTCGACATTTTCCCTCTCCTGTCGTCGGGGTCACAGGTCAAGAGGATAGTAAAGGGGACAAAGTGTCTTCTGGTAAATCATAAGATTCCATTCAAGTATATGGATATGGAAATACTGAACAGGTCTTTTAATACTTCAAAAGACAAAAGTTTCTTCCCATCTCTCTATCGAAAACTCCTCACAACTCTCGTCTTTCCTTTCACGGTTCTGTAATTCCACCTCTTGACTCAATGAACATATTTGGTATTACTGTAACATCCACTCTGTCTTAGAAATTCCACATTACGAATATAGAAAAGTCTGCCTCTAAGTAACTGGACGTCCTATTCACATGTCAAAATTTCCTTTCCTCTGAACAGTTGCTCCGTTTATACAAGGGAATTGCTCCGTCCATGTATGGCGTACTGCTCTCACATCTGGGGTGGTTCTAGCTCTGTAGCCTTACTTGACAGAGTTGAGTCGAAAGCGGCCCGAACTTGTAAACTGTCCCAGGCTAACTTCAAAACTTGACCCACTTCCCAACACCGCAATGTTGGTTCACTTTCCTTCTACTGTAGGTGAAACTTTGGTTCTTACTACTTAGAGATAGCTACTTGTGTGCCCCCACCACTAGCTAGACCATGCAATACTCTGCAAGCTGCTGTGTCACAAGGGTGGGCCGTTTTGATAACTGTTTCTTACCCTGCACCTCGAAGTTTTAGAACTCTCTACCCTTTCATGTCTTTCCTAGTATCTATGAGCTGCACATCTTAAAATGACATGTTTTTTATTTCCTCCAAAATTCGTAATGCTTTCCCTTGTCTCATCTTTTTTCCTTTCATTATTTCAATTAGCCCCGGCCTTGATGTGGACATTTGTCTGTGACTGGAGCCTCCAACATAAAACAAAAGGAAAGGACATCCTACATAAGGCACGAACTAGAGTATGCTTGTCAAATTAGGTCACCACACCTAAAGAAGCACAAAGAAATGACAGCGAAGGTCCAGAGGAGAGGTAACAAAAATGGGGTCTGAATTAACAGAATGGAAGAGAGAAGAGTAAGGGATGCGCTGAGCAAAACGTTTAAGTTTTGGAACTAGCTTGTTGACGTAGACTGTAAGAAGTTTCTCAAGAGATACAGGGAGAGAACAACCAGAGAACATAACAAGAAATGAAGCAAAAGATATTGTTAGAAAGTATATAACGAAGCGCTTATACAGAAAGAGTAATCCATTAACAAAGTAAAAGTGATTCTGAGATAACAAATGTTAGCATCATACAGAAGTTTAGAATGTTATATGATTATAGAGAACTTGGAAGCGATGAGGCCCAACGAGATTGGAGCTCTCCATATAAAACCAAAAAGTCATCGCAATTATCAGGCATTGATCAGAAAAAAATCTCGTCTAATAAGACCAGAAACTATGAACTCATAACAGTAAATTAGGAAACAATGGTACGGATACCTTACACTGATAACAACCTAATAATAATCAAATGAGGACCAGTTGGACCAACGCTGAAGCTGATAACAGCGACCTCATAATAGTCAAATGAGAGACTACGACAAATATGTAAACAAACCAAAAACGCAAACACCGGAGTTACACCGGAAACTACTATATTCCACCATGGAATAACAGCAAAACGCTCGCAAGAACCAGAGGAGAAAGTCAAACAAAAGACTGTGGTCTCTACAGTGCACTAGTGGTATGACATCCTATTGCCCAGATAGGCGCCTCGGCATGCAGAGTAGCACCAGCTGCTGTGAAGGCCAAGAGCTGTGAATACCAACAAAGATAACAATGAGCGTCTAGCGCCAGAGATAAGCCTGGGTCGTGCTCTAGTTAGCTGGGCTACTGAAGCTATTTCAATGTCAACTGAAGGTGGGAATCCCGCTGGTGTGTGACCTTACAGGATGGCTACGTGTACATATGATACTTGCGTACATTTTGTGTTGTGCGTTGTTCCTTAATTAGGTTATCGGTTCCTGAGCCACGTAAACCTCATCATTCTTCCCTCCCAGTCTGGGCGTCTTCCCTTCTCCTCTCGATCTCACGTTGGCCTTCCTTCTGGGGTGATCCCCGCGTACATCATCATTCCCAGGTGTTCCTCAACCATCCAGAGGCTCCTTGGATGCCTCTTATCCATCCACAGGAGCCTTGAGTGTTCCTCATCCATTCATAGGATTCTTGGGCGCCTCCTATCCATACGCAAATTCCTTGTGTGTCCTTCATCCATCCAGAGATAACAAGGTTGTCCCTTATCCATCCCCAAGTGCCATGGGTGTCCTTCATCCATCCCCAAGTGCCATGGGTGTCCTTCATCCATCCCCAGGTGCCATGGGTGTCCTTCATCCATCCCCAGGTGCCATGGGTGTCCTTCATCCATCCGCAGGTACCATGAGTGTTCCTCATCCATCCCATGTGCCCTACGTGTCGCTCATCCATCCCCACGGTTCCTGCAGGTCTCCCCCCAGATGTACATCTCTGGGGACGTGTTTGGTGCCATCCTTCAGGACACCAGTCAGGCAACATCCCCGGGGACCTGATTCCCACCGCACGGTCAGCACGTAGACGATCCCACTGGGGACTGTCTGGTCCAGGTGTTACTGTCACACTGGGGGCTGTCTGGTCCAGGTGTTACTGTCACACTGGGGGCTGTCTGGTCCAGGTGTTACTGTCACACTGGGGGCTGTCTAGTCCAGGTGTTACTGTCACACTGGGGGCTGTCTGGTCCAGGTGTTACTGTCACACTGGGGGCTGTCTAGTCCAGGTGTTACTGTCACACTGGATGTTACCGGGAGGTTACATCAGCCCCTCCACACCTCCAGCTCTGGTTATTAAGTATGCTGATTGCTTTAATGTCTCCCGAATACTAAGTGATCATTAATCTAAATTACGTATCATAATACCAAATGGTCATCACAAAAGACTATGTTTCATGTCACAACCATTGGTCTGAAGTTGTCATGTTCAGTAAAGATGTCAAAGAAAACATTCTTTCTCTATTTGTATCTTACAACTATCTTGATCACTTCTTATATATATATATATATATATATATATATATATATATATATATATATATATACATATATATATATATATATATATATATATATATACATATATATATATGTGGTATACCGGGGTCGACGTACTGTCAGTGGACTGAACTAGGGCATGTGAAACGTCTGGGGGAAACCATGGAAAGATCTGTGGGGCCTGGATGTGGATAGGGAGCTGTGGTTTCGGTGCATTACAAATGACAGCTAGAGACTGAGTGTGAGCGAATGTGGCCTTTTTTGTCTGTTTTCCTGGCGCTACCTCGCTGAAGCAGGAGGTAGCGATGCCGTTTACTGTGGGGCGGTGTAGCGCCAGGAATGGATGAAGGCAAGCAAGATGAATATGTACATGTGCATATATGTATATGTTTGCGTAATTCTATGTATATGTGTGTATATGTGTATATGTTGATATGTATATGCATATGTACGTATATGTACAAGTATGGGCGTTTATGTATATATTATATATATTCCTATGAGTCCACGGGGAAAATGAAACACGATAAGTTCCCAAGTGCACTTTCGTGTAATAATCACATCATCATTAGGGGAGACACAAGAGAGAGAAATATATATATATATATATATATATATATATATATATATATATATATATATATATATGTGTGTGTGTGTGTGTGTGTGTGTGTGTGTGTGTTGCTTCAAGATGATCCATATTTTCATTTAGCATTATATTCTTATCTGTAACTTTCCTTATCTCATATCACACGAGACAGGTGAATTACTTCCACCTGGTTGTGGTGGTGATGCTAGACTCCTCCTATGCTAATCGAGTTATTCCCGGTCGTCTTGTGTGGCTATTCATCATGACTGTGATTAATTAGCTCTTGAAAAGTCATTGCAAGAGGCGCATGATTTATGAGGCGGTAATAAATTAGGAGGTTTTAATGAGATCCACTTTAAGAACACGCCTGGCTGCTGCTGGTGTGTCTTGCATCAGTGCTTCCTATCTTACGTTATTCCTCATGATTCAATATCTGTGTATAAAAACTTTCTCTTCTCCGTTTCCCACGTGATAAGGTGGTGCCCGAAGGAGATGAAGAAAAGCGCATGTTGATGTAAGGGAATGAGGCAATGTGGGATGAAGGTCCACTTTAGAGGCAAATCAGTGGACTCTTAATAATTAGTAAAAGTGATTTACACCAGAAGAGCAGGATTTGTTACGTTATTTGTTTCCATGTCAAATGTTATAGAAGGGTATGATAATCAGATTAAGTATGAGGTTAAAATACGCAAGTAATTAGCATAAATAAACAAAACCCACAAAAACTTCAATTAACCTCACCTAGCGGCCGAGCTTGTTTTCATATTCAATACAGTACTCGAAATACATGAAAGATGTCCTCATCTTGCCTCCGTCATATTGGTTACATGCAGGTGTAGGAAGTAAACTCATTCAGCAAACACTACACATACTCAACGAAGACTAACATATTCAGCGAACACTAGACACACTCAGCAAACAATAAACACATTCAGCGAACACTGAATATACTCAGCGAACACTAAACTCACTTAGCAAACTAACTTTAGAGCAATTGAATGCAATTGCCATCATACCAATCACTTTTGTTACAATTCACATTGAAAATATCACGTATTTTCGTAACTGGGGCAGTTATAAAGAAGAGTTTCCGCTCCTTTAACCTACATTATTCTAGATAATCATCGAAGCCCTCCCCCCAAACACACTATCATCATCACTTACAAAGGAATTTAAACAGCAACAGACCATGGGATCCTTTCGATGTTGTTTGTGATGGTGGAAGATATCATCAGAAACTCACAGGTTAGTGAGGTACACGTCAGAAGGTATACAGATATTCAAAGATAATAACCTGCAGATTATCACTGTGGCTGTGGAGGGACCAATAACGAAAGTCGTGGACTTGAAGCGAAGTATTTATGAACGTATCTATATTACTGCTTCCAGCCACTCTAACTGGAAAATCGTTCCATAGGAAATGCTCCACAACACGTCCCCCCGGATCTAGAACACATCTACCAGGCATAAAGTCTTCACTGATATACGTATCTTCCAGGTCCATATGTTATGTCTGTGGGGCCCCTGAGCTGGAAGTTTACTAGATTAGAGAGAGAGAGAGAGAGAGAGAGAGAGAGAGAGAGAGAGAGAGAGAGAGAGAGAGAGAGAGACAGACAGACAGAGAGAGAGAGAGAGAGAGAGAGAGAGAGAGAGAGAGAGAGAGAGAGAGAGAGAGAGAGAGAGAGAGAGAGAGAGAGAGAGAGAGAGAGAGAGAGAGAGAAGAGAGAGAGAGAGAGAGAGAGAGAGAGAGAGAGACATATAAACATAAGACAGGTGAATAAATGGCATGAGGGATGAATGAAAAAACATATGATCAACACACTGAACTACATATTCATTAATTCAAGTATTTGTTTTATATGAATATAAACAACATTTTTGTTTCATTTTATTATCATTATTTACAATGTTTCCTTTTCCTTCGCTTTTTCTTACATCATGATGTCTATGATGTTAATCTAACAAAACTAACTCGCCCATAATGCTTCACCATTCCCTCCCATATCACAGGATTTAACTTAATGTAATAAACATTTATATGAGATTTATATTTCCCTGTGACATTTATTTCCACGTGAATGACGACGGATTATAAGGGAAAGACACGTATTTTTTAGGGAGAGAAATTCCTGAAAAACTCAGAGGCTCTTGAGGTTTGGTAATATCCTGGCCAACACGTGGAGGAAATTTCTTATTTGATGGATTCGTGAGACATCAATCTTGCCTTGGCGTAGGCTCCCTCCTGCGGCCCCTCCAGACGCACGCACGTGCGGACCCGCCCTCTGACACCACACACGCACACGGGGCGGGGCCCAACCTGCACCACACACGCACGGGAGGGGGCCCTCGCCAGCACCATACACGGGAAGGGTCCGTCCAGCACCACACACGCATGGTAGGAGACCCACTAACACCACACGCACGAGTGAGGCCTCAGGGTTGCTACACACGCAAGCGATGGATCTCAAAAGCACCGCACACGAATGGGAGGAAACCCACGAACGCAACACACGCATGGGAGGAGAGCCACGAACGCAACACACGCATGGGAGGAGACCCACGAACGCAACACACGCATGGGAGGAGAGCCACGAACGCAACACACGCATGGGAGGAGAGCCACGAACGCAACACACGCATGGGAGGAGACACACGAACACAACACACGCATGGGAGGAGACCCACGAACGCAACACACGCATGGGAGGAGACCCACGAACGCAACACACGCATGGGAGGAGAGCCACGAACGCAACACACGCATGGGAGGAGACCCACGAACGCAACTCACGCATGAGACAGGCTCCATCAGCAACACAAAGAATTACCCCTGTGATCGCTTTCATGTACCTATGTGTTTCCCTTACTGTAGAGTAGCAGCGTCAGGAATAATCAAGCAATGGCCTTATTTTGTACACATCTAGTCTTAAGCAGCCATGTATAATGTACAGAAGCCAGAGCCAACCATGAACAGCCAAACATTTAAGCTTATTCTGTAGTTTACCTTGATCATCAGTGCCAGTACATTACCCCTCATATACTACACCAGCTTCAGTCTTTCTGGCGAGAGCAATCATTTCTCCTCCACCTTTACATTCACGCCCTAACACCTATAGTTGCCTCCTTCACTCCATCCTTACATCTTCTCCTCACTCTTCCCCACCTCCTTTGTCCCCCTCCACTTCAGACTCATAGATCTAGTTAATCAGTCTTTCTTCAGTCATCCTCTCCACATGCTCGAACCACTTGAGCACTTTGTGTGAATATGTCGTCTCTCGTCTGGTCATCACACATCACGCCGTCATCTCTCGTATGGTCATCACACATCACGCCACAATTGTCCTCAGCAACTGATTTCCAGTTCTTGACGCTCTAGACGGATGTTCTTAAACACGACCATCAGATAACTTATCCTAGACACTTCCCCTTTGTGCCATATCATAATTCAGGTAATTGCAAACTATATATATATATATATATATATATATATATATATATATATATATATATATATATATATATATATATATATATATAAATCCACTCTGTAAGATGTCAACGATGCTTGTAGTATTTGGTGAACTCTGTCCTCTACACCGCCGTCTACAGCGCCTTCGTCAGCACCTTCCCTGCTGCGCATTTTCTTCCTGGGCGTCCCAACCAACAGCTTCATGATCATCATCATCATCCACTAACTGGGGAAGGAGCCGCCAGGTGACAGCCGAGGACTGACTCCAAATTCCTGCAACGGGAAGTCAGCACCACAAGTAAAGCATCCTCCTCGAAGGCTCAGAGTGGGGTGCCTAAATGTGTGTGGATGTAACCAAGATGTGAAGACCCTTACTGGAAAAACAATCACTCTTGAAGTAGAACCTTCAGACACAATTGAAAATGTGAAGGAAAATAGTGGAATTGGAGAAAAATGTAGCTTAGACATTGAAGCCTATTGATACAGGGGTTGAATTGATGAGAACTGATATTGACGTTTGTGTAAATAAATTATACATTTCCTTTTTTCCATAGCCAGAGGTTGAACCATTATGTGACATTCATTTTTTTCATTCATTTCAAGCTAGAAGTTTCAGTTTTCTAAATTGTTTCTTACATTTTTCATATGTATATATATGTATGTGTGTGTGTGTGTATATGTGCGTATGTATGTGTATGTGTGTGTATGTGTATATGTATATATATATATATGTATATTATCCCTGGGGATAGGGGTGAAAGAATACTTCCCACGTATTCCTCGCGTGTCGTAGAAAGCGACTAGAGGGGACGGGAGCGGGGGGCCAGAAATCCTCCCCTCCTTGTATTAACTTTCTAAGAATGGGAAACAGAAGAAGGAGTCACGCGGGGAGTGCTCATCCTCCTCGAAGGCTCAGAGTGGGGTGCCTAAATGTATGTGGATGTAACCAAGATGTGAAAAAAGGAGAGATAGGTAGTATGTTTGAGGAAAGGAACCTGGATGTTTTGGCTCTGAGTGAAACGAAGCTCAAGGGTAAAGGGGAAGAGTGGTTTGGGAATGTCTGGGGAGTAAAGTCAGGGGTTAGTGAGAGGACAAGAGCAAGGGAAGGAGTAGCAATACTCCTGAAACAGGAGTTGTGGGAGTATGTGATAGAGTGTAAGAAAGTAAATTCTCGATTAATATGGGTAAAACTGAAAGTTGATGGAGAGAGGTGGGTGATTATTGGTGCTTATGCACCTGGGCATGAGAAGAAAGATCAAGAGAGGCAAGTGTTTTGGGAGCAGCTGAATGAGTGTGTTAGTGGTTTTGATGCACGAGACCGGGTTATAGTGATGGGTGATTTGAATGCAAAGGTGAGTAATGTGGCAGTTGAGGGAATAATTGGTATACATGGGGTGTTCAGTGTTGTAAATGGAAATGGTGAAGAGCTTGTAGATTTATGTGCTGAAAAAGGACTGATGATTGGGAATACCTGGTTTAAAAAGCGAGATATACATAAGTATACTTATGTAAGTAGGAGAGATAGCCAGAGAGCGTTATTGGATTACGTGTTAATTGACAGGCGTGCGAAAGAGAGACTTTTGGATGTTAATGTGCTGAGAGGTGCAACTGGAGGGATGTCTGATCATTATCTTGTGGAGGCTAAGGTGAAGATTTGTATGGGTTTTCAGAAAAGAAGAGTGAATGTTGGGGTGAAGAGGGTGGTGAGAGTAAGTGAGCTTGAGAAGGAGACCTGTGTGAGGAAGTACCAGGAGAGACTGAGTACAGAATGGAAAAAGGTGAGAACAATGGAAGTAAGGGGTGTGGGGGAGGAATGGGATGTATTTAGGGAATCAGTGATGGATTGCGCAAAAGATGCTTGTGGCATGAGAAGAGTGGGAGGTGGGTTGATTAGAAAGGGTAGTGAGTGGTGGGATGAAGAAGTAAGAGTATTAGTGAAAGAGAAGAGAGAGGCATTTGGACGATTTTTGCAGGGAAAAAATGCAATTGAGTGGGAGATGTATAAAAGAAAGAGACAGGAGGTCAAGAGAAAAGTGCAAGAGGTGAAAAAAAGGGCAAATGAGAGTTGGGGTGAGAGAGTATCATTAAATTTTAGGGAGAATAAAAAGATGTTCTGGAAGGAGGTAAATAAAGTGCGTAAGACAAGGGAGCAAATGGGAACTACAGTGAAGGGCGCAAATGGGGAGGTGATAACAAGTAGTGGTGATGTGAGAAGGAGATGGAGTGAGTATTTCGAAGGTTTGTTGAATGTGTTTGATGATAGAGTGGCAGATATAGGGTGTTTTGGTCGAGGTGGTGTGCAAAGTGAGAGGGTTAGGGAAAATGATTTGGTAAACAGAGAAGAGGTAGTGAAAGCTTTGCGGAAGATGAAAGCCGGCAAGGCAGCAGGTTTGGATGGTATTGCAGTGGAATTTATTAAAAAAGGGGGTGACTGTATTGTTGACTGGTTGGTAAGGTTATTTAATGTATGTATGACTCATGGTGAGGTGCCTGAGGATTGGCGGAATGCGTGCATAGTGCCATTGTACAAAGGCAAAGGGGATAAGAGTGAGTGCTCAAATTACAGAGGTATAAGTTTGTTGAGTATTCCTGGTAAATTATATGGGAGGGTATTGATTGAGAGGGTGAAGGCATGTACAGAGCATCAGATTGGGGAAGAGCAGTGTGGTTTCAGAAGCGGTAGAGGATGTGTGGATCAGGTGTTTGCTTTGAAGAATGTATGTGAGAAATACTTAGAAAAGCAAATGGATTTGTATGTAGCATTTATGGATCTGGAGAAGGCATATGATAGAGTTGATAGAGATGCTCTGTGGAAGGTATTAAGAATATATGGTGTGGGAGGAAAGTT
>NC_092225.1:104031212-104043712 GCF_036320965.1 Panulirus ornatus | reverse complement strand
AGGAACCAACTTAAGAAGCGCCCTGTGGTCGGTGTGGTATGTAGATTGTAGCCAGGCAAAGAGTGACTGTTGTGATGTCTCTTTCCCTCCTGGTACATGGGAGATGTGTGGATCTCCATCTTCAACAGTCATTTCCTCTTCCTACAACCTCTCCTCCTGTAAGACTCGCGTCTACAAACATCAGAGGTGTTCAGGTTAATGCTTCCTACATCCTTCACTTGCCTTCTACTTCACCTCTCCTCCGAGATGGCCGTGATGTTTTACTCGTCTCATCTCAGCTATTAGGGTTATGTATGGCAAATGATGTCATGGAAATTTTATGAGAAACTATGAATAGGAAAACTACCTCATGCTAACTCTACAGCGATAAGCCTGAGGAGGAAGATGCTATCTAAAAACAAACATCGAAAAATATGTTTCCTGTAGCTTGAAGTGCGTGTCTTTCTTTCATGAACAAGTTTATGTACTGATGACTGACACATGAAATAGTTCTGTCAAGCAGAGACTTGCATGTATCGATGGTGATAGTGTACTATGATCCAACGTTCTATAATCCCACAGATGAGAACCTTTTGCCCATATTAGTGTTAACTCTCCGTCCCTCCCGCTGGCCACACACCGTTGCTTAAGTGTGTCTGTCTGATGTCACTAAACTGGCATGAGTTACGATCCCGGAACCATCTGGTGCTTTGAGCATTACTGTCAGATATCTCAGCCCTCGTGGTCTGCTGCGGCGTTTCTGAGAAAATTGTTTTAGAACTGAATGTTTATACAAAGGCATTCATATAGCAATAGACCAGTGGGTGCTTTCGTGGGTATTTCTGACAGAAGAGAATGGAAACTCGAAGGTTAGTGCGCTAAGAGAAGCGCAGCAGACAAATGATTCAGAGAAGAATAACTAAAATCTTCACTTATACCTTCAGGAGACGCCAGTGATGTCAGTCGTAGACGTGAAGTCAATCATTTATGAGGATTAATCTCACACGTATCTGTGGTGTTGCTTTGAACTACTCTAACTGATTAATCATTCCATTTGTTGGTAATCCTGTTGTAGAAAAGTTCGTTCTCCCCTCCTCACGCTGGCTTGCATCCACTGTTTCGAGCGAATTCAGACAAATTTAACCTTAATAGTCTAGATCAAGATTATCAAAGTTTTCTATAATTTACAATACTTATATTAAATTACATCTCAACCTTTTCTTCAAGTAAATAAGATTATCATTCACTCTGCTCACACAGGATTTGTTTCTCAGTCCTGGAATAATTTGGCAGTTCACCTCTGTACCCTCCTCATTCTGCCCATGTCGTTTTTCAAGTCAGGGAACCAAAAGTATACACAATATTCGAGGGAAGGACTCACGAGTGAATTGCACAGAGTGAGGATATTTCCCTAGACCTAAATTCAAAAGCCCTACTGATGAATCCAAGAATTCTATTCAGCCTTCTTGCGCCTGCTTTGGACTATAACTTTAGGTCGTCCAGAATCATACACGTCTTTTCCCTCATTTGATTCTTATGGTTCTGTCGACTTTACACTGCAACTTGTCTTTACGTTGTTTACTACAGATGTGTACAACTTTACTCACATCAGAACTAAAGTCCATTTCAAAATTGTGAACCCGATCAATGTCTTTATCCACGCCAGTTTGAAGACGATCAATATCTGTTGCAGATTTATTTCTCAGTTTAGTATCGTTTGCAAATTTTGATACCTTACAATGCGTCCCGTTATCTACATCATTTATATATATGATAAAATACAATCAGTCCCAAAACGGATCCCTGTGGCACACCACTTGTTACACTGAACCATTCTGAAGCTTGACATGTAATCACAACCCTTTGTTTACGGCCAATCCACCAGTTTCCTAATCACCAAAGTCCAGCCCAGTCCATACTATATGTATTAACTTCTGCAAGTAACTTTTGCTGTGGAACTTGCTCGAATGTTTTTTAAAAATCTAGGCACATGATATCTATTGCTTTACGTTCATCATAAACAGTAATTATGCGAAAGATCAATTCATGCATCATACACGTTCGATCTCGTCTACAATCAAGCCGAAATTCGTATATCAAGAGGCGATCCTCTATATCTTGTCACGTATGATGTTTTCTATAAGTTTTATCAGCAGATCCTCGGGGAAATCGAGTTTCATAAGCGCCTCCACTAATCAAGAAACTGAGCTGTCCTAACTGTCTGTTACATTCAAGCTGAAAGGAGAAATACAGGGGATTCTGAACAGAAGATCTAGCGATGACGATAAGAAAAACAATGAGAGAGAGAGACGCTTGGTAGTAAATAACTCCTGGCAAGCAACACACATCTACAGAACTTCATAAACAACATCAGTAGACGTAGCAACCAAATCAGGAACAAGATGAGAGACATCTTAACGACTAACATACAGACGGAGAACAGCAAAAACAGTATAGTAAACAAAATTCTATGTAGCGTGTGTAAGGGGAATTATTCTAGATAGGTTGAGCAGGATCTACAGGTGAGGTTACGGGAAGAGAGCCTCGGTGGCACATATGAACTAGGAGGAACCTTGCCAAGTGGAGGGATGCAAGGATTCCACACCAAGGGGTATATAAGAAGGTAAGGAAAGCATTGGAAGCGGCACATATTGCCTTTAAAAGAAACAGTACCACCAAAATGGGGTAACCTAACCTAACCTAACCTAACCTGGGATAAAACAGCGGCAGTAATGTTGCCCTATGATTGGCCAGTTTACGGCAAGCGAGCACCAGTAATAGACCAATCAGGAAGCCACTCTCCTCAGCGTGTAGTTCCATGTTGCACCAGTGCTGTATATAACGTTGTTTACGTATCAGGTGGTATCCATATTCTCATGATGAAGACTTTGTGTAGACGAGTTCAGAAGAATACATTCCCGACCTTTGATTTTAGTTTTCCTTGTCATCTTTCATCCATTCCTCGCTGTGGATAACACCCAAGTGTTCCTCACTTATTGAGATAGTTTGCGTGCTTTAGTCACATGGTAAGCAGTCCCTGTTAACGTTGTTTGGATCTCCGACGAAAATCCTTTGATTTTTAAATAGAGAGAATTTCTTTATATATTAAGTAATCGCATTTGATTCACATTACCTCGGGGTTGTTTATCCCGCCCAAACTATAATTTTTGAATGGATTATTTGTCAACTTGATGTTCCACATCAAGTTTTATGTGAAACTTTTGCGTATCTTGTTGACATTTACAATTTTATTGACAGGGTACTTAACCCCCCGCCACCTGCCTTGTGTAGCCTACATTTGCGGCAAACTAAACATCCTCATATTACTAATGGCAGCAGGAAGTGATGATGTGTCGTACTGACCACGGTTTCTGTTGTTCCTGCTGCGATGTGAGACATTTCTGATAGGTCATGTTACGATGTGGGGTCATGTGATGGTATGGGGTCATGGTACGATGTGGGGTCATGTGATGGTATGGGGTCATGTTACGATGTGGGGTCATGTGATGGTATGGGGTCATGTTACGATGTGGGGTCATGTGATGGTATGGGGTCATGTTACGATGTGGGGTCATGTGATGGTATGGGGTCATGTTACGATGTGGGGTCATGTGATGGTATGGGGTCATGTTACGATGTGGGGTCATGTGATGGTATGGGGTCATGGTATGGCATGAGTGGTCGTAGGACGGGTATGGGCGGTGGTGGTTATGCTAGTAGCATGGGTGGTATTGTGTCTAGTGGTGGTTGTGGTAGTGGTGGTGGTGGTGATGGAGGACTGAGCTCCGTGAACCAATAATCAAGTTACTAGGAAATGCCCTCCACCCTCGTGGCTAGTAGTAACAGCACCCTGGGCTCTCACGTCATTAACTCTGTTTATCCAAGGTTCACTCCTCACTCTGTCGTGTACAACCTCCCTCTCTCGGGTACAACCTCACCCTGTCGGGTATAACCTCGCTCTCTCGGATACAACCTCACCCTCTCGGGTACAGCCTCGCTCTCTCGGGTACAACCTCACCCTGTCGGGTACAGCCTCGCTCTCTCGGGTACAGCCTCACTCTGTCGGGTATAACCTCGCTCTCTCGGGTACAACCTCGCTCTCTCGGATACAACCTCACCCTGTCGGGTACAGCCTCGCTCTCTCGGGTACAACCTCACCCTGTCGGGTACAACCTCGTTCTCTCGGGTCCAGCCTCACTCTGTCGGGTATAACCTCGCTCTCTCGGGTACAGCCTCGCTCTCTCGGGTACAGCCTCACTCTGTCGGGTATAACCTCGCTCTCTCGGGTACAACCTCACCCTGTCGGGTACAACCTCTCGTCTGTCGGAGTTGATCACCTCGCACTATTAGGTACAGCTTCGGTCTGTCAGTAATTAGAGACCTTGTGTCTTGCAGATCAAACGATAACAAAACCATCAGTCATCAGGAGGTGTTTATAAATCCTGGTGATGAATGCTAAGTGATACTAGCAGTAGTTGTAGAATCAATGGTAGCGGTAGCAGTGGTAACAACAGTGACGGTAGTAGCAGTAGTAGTAGTAAAACAAGAAGCATTGGTACTACTAGTGGGATCAGTAGTAGTTGGAGTAGTGGTAGTATTAGTGATAGTATTAGTGGTAGTAGATGTGGAAGTAGTAGAAGTGAAATTAGTTGTAGTAGTAGTGGTAGTAGTGGTTGTACTACTGGAAGTAGTAGTAGCGGTTGTGCTAGTGGTAGTGTGAGTGGTAGATATAGTGGTGGTATTAGCAGCGGCACCACCAGAAATAATCTATACCTGATAGCCACAACCAGAGCAGACTATAGTGATTGTACATGTACTACAGTAGTCATGGAGTGTACATGTACGACTCTGGAATGCTTTTCCGTACGTATGATAAAATCAAGACAATAGCTCTCAAAATGAAATATCTGTGTACAGTTTATTTGTGTAAATCTACACAGATCTTGCATGATGTATGATACTGCGTTCTTCTATGACAATGTAGGATTATAAAATGGTTGCCAAACGTTGATTACAGACCATTATAAAAACGACCGAATAAATGATGAAAATGATAATGTGACCAAGACGATCAGGTAAAGAAGTTCAGGCGTCAAACTTCACGTGTTGGTCTCATTTCCCACAACAGTGAGTGAAGCCAAAAATCATCTTAGAGTATTTTGTGATTCCTAGAAAAACTCTTCGCTCTTCTTTCCTCTCCTTTTTCTTCTCCAAGTTTATCTCCTTCCATTTATCTCGTGCGTCCTCTACAATTTCCTCACGTCTTTCTCTTTTAATCTTCTTTCTATCTTGTCACTCTTGTCTCAGATTTTGTCTCCCGCATCTCATTTTCCTTCCCATTGTCTTCGTGTGTGCAGAACCAACCTCTGCAAAATAAGAAATCACAAAAAAGACTGATGTTTTTGTCACTGTTTCCTTCAGACAATAGAAGAATCATACGTACATCAATACAGTTTTTGTATACAAGAAACGCTATTCGAAATATTAAATACAAAACATTGTTTATAGATTTCTAAATTTCTCTCATCATCCTTGGATTAACGATAATAGGCAAGTTGAATACGATGTTTGTTGCTTTCCTTACGTGTCCACACTAGATCATGAAGAGCTACACTCTCCATTGTTACTGATCTCATGTCCAAACCTTAACCTCAGAGTTGCAAACTCGACTCGAAAATGTATCTCTTTGGGGGTGGAGGGAGGACCAACACCTCCACTACGTGATGTAGTGGTAACCTTCAAAGATTTTTCATTGTTAAATGTTTATTTTTGTTATCTGAGATTTCGTCTTATATTCCTGATGACCTGATGTTTTTTTGGTCACATCAACAGACTTGTTATCACCTCATCCTGTAACATTCTCTCTGACCTACATTCCTCCTACAGCCGTAGGATGACACAAGACTGCCATGTTTCAAAGGTTGTCCCTCTCCCGTGTCCCATCTCTCCCCCACGACCCTCCCTCCAGAGTCAGATCTTCCACCTTCGTCCGGTTCTGGACTCCTTCCCTTACCATATGTCCTCCAGGTCCTGGAAATGTCATAAGGTTACAACTGTGTCTTTGACCACAAGATGTGGTCGACTCTTCCTTACCCTTAACTCCCACCAATTTGACTAAGATGCAGGTAGTCTTCTGCTCTAAAACTACATCTCATCTTTGAGAACCTTTATCTTTCCTGCGTCTGCGACGTTTCTAATTATCCGAGCCTTTCAAGGTCTCAGTAATTTCAAGGTGTAGCCCTCTTCTGCTCTCAGCCTTTCTAAATTTTCCATTTTTCCCCAGCGTTCTATCTTTTTTCCCATCGTCCTAATGAATCAGGTCTGTATTTTCTGAATCCATAAATTTTTGATTAACCAATCTCTCGTATTATCCTTTTCCAACCTCTTTATTTCTTTGGCTTTTCATAGACTCAACATTTCAGGTTTTTATTATCTCGTTATCTTCGAGGGATCGGCCATTAGATATTCCATCAGTTCATTTTCTTCTAGAAATGAGATTTGACACCAGAACCTTTGTCGCCTACGTACAGGAGAGTTTAGAACACAGAGTTGGTAAATATTACATCAGTTAGTCATCGACTAAATAAGTAACTCACTCGGAGACTTTGGTAACATGAATAAATTCGCACTTCAACTGTGCTTATGTGTGTGTGTGTGTGAGTGTGTGTGTGTGTGTGTGTGTGTGTGTGTGTGTGTGTGTGTGTATGTGTGTGTGTGTGTGTGTGTGTGTTGACCCTATCTCTAAGTGTACTTGTATTTTTCCTTTGATACATATTCAATGCTTTCATGTGCCTTTGTGATTATGTTTGCGTGTCAATGTATGTTTCTAATTTCCAGCACGTGGCCTCCACCACCAGAGAGCGTGCGGTACTGTAGACTAAACACTGAAAAAGTTATCGTATCGATTCCAGGATGTTGGTAGAACGCCAGTGTTCTATGGCCTGACAACAGCCCCGACATTCTCTCTTCTACCCAAGCGATGTACAAAATATTTACATTTTCAAAGTGATAAATGAAGTTACTTTTCTTCTCCTCAACTCCCTTCTCCCTCCCAATACCATCTACGAATAACACATGAGGTGGATGTACGTTGGTCAGATTCAAGACTTGGGAAGCAGTTCATCTTCCGTTGTCTTGCAGTAAAGATCCTCCAGGACTGAGGAACCCAGGCAATATGGTACATACACCACACAGGTTGGGAGCCTCTCTTCCAGTCCTCACTATTTCTTCTTCAGAATACGTTTTTTCCACACCTTTTACTCTCTCAATATACTTAACACCAGAGTAACTTCTAATCTCCTCTTGGAAACTCCTCACCACTCACTCAGCTAATTCTTCTTTAAGAAAGTTGGTTATTTTGTCCGGGCGTCGAATGAGTTCTCTCTAAATCACTTATTCAGACAACACGTAAGGTTGATCCGACTTTGTATAGGTAATTGGAAACCCGTCCTGAGGGGGGTTAGTCTCTCCCTATCTTTCCTCCTTGACAGAGTTTAGTCAAAACAGTTCAATACGTCAAGGTCTGTGTCTCTCACTTCTGACAATTCGATTCACTTTCTTTTGGCCGTAGTGTTGTTTATTTCTCTCTCTTCTTTAGATATTGCTCCGGCTTCAGCCCTTGAGAGATGGCTGCTTGCCTACCTCTCCCACCTGCTGCGTTACGGAACGCCCGACGGGTCACCGCGTTCCACAAGTAATGTGCGAGTAAGCCAACTCCAGGGTTGGCCTAGGTCTCTGTCTGCTAGACTGTGGAAGGCTTCACCAGTTTCCTTGTCCTCCAGGATACAACGATGTGTTTACCTTTAAATCACAAGTCTTTCTTCTGTTACAGAATGACTGAAACTTTTATCAACATGCGTAAGTAAAATGTATGCACCAGCATCTGTGATCGGCGCCTTAATAGAATAAATCAATAGCTGTATATGTATGAATCTATACAAATGCATCTGCCATGCAAATGAAAGCAAATATTTAGATATGTGTAGTCCCAGTGTCCATGTCTAGAAGAGGTAAGACTTTTAGCAATGGACACCAGCGAATCTACTGACTCTGTGAAGTTGCCACAGGTGAGACACGAGATCATCTGGAAAGCAAGATGGTTATGAAACAGCTGGTCGTGTAGTGAGGAGGTAGAGACAGCAACGAGATGACCAAATTACTCCGTCATCTACTCCAGGTCCTCCATCAAGCCTGAATGACCCGGCTCCAGATAGTAAAGTTATCAACCCCATGAGGAGGGCGCTGCTGCCTTTAAATACGAGGATTCGAACCTAGAGCATGACGGCGGCAGCCTAACCTTTGACCATGACCCTTTAGCGCTAGGTCAAAGACCTGGCTCAAGGTGGTGCGTCTGCTGCTGATGGTTTGATGAACTGAGAAGGTATCACAGGCTCTACCGTCCTACCTTGAGGTACGTCACCTCACATGGTAGAAGGTCCCTCGTGTTAAGGTACTGTGGACCTCCAGACACCATGTGAAGTATACACAGGACAGACCCCATCAGAACTCTCATGGTTAAGCGGTAGTGTAGCGGTTAGTGCTGCTAACCATGACGCTCTCACGGTACGCTCAGGGGTCCAGCGCGTATAGTTCGAACCCTGGCGGCGGCAGTCAGTGCACAGTCAACCCAGCTGTTCTTTCTCTTGTTAGGCCAGACTGGTAAGAATTTTTCTGTTTGACTCATAAAACATGAATATTGCATTAACACAGGACAGGTTTCTAATACTTAGTTTGTTCATATCAAAGATTGTGATCATTGTATGATTGGACTAGTGGTAATTCAGTTGTAACCTATAACTTCTTGATCAAGCGAAATATAACTGAATCTCCCCGTATTAGATACACAAAGAAATATACTATGAATGTTAGTGAAGGTCAATATAAACTGTCGTAAGCAAAATTTGTAATCTGTTTCCTGTCTTGATCACATTATAAATTTTTGACAGTCGCAGTGCCAGGCCCGAACACCAAACACCGCAAACATAAGTGTACCAAGGTCATCTTATCTCCGCCTCTCTTATAACTGTGAATGTTCTAATTCTTTTATCTTATTTCTGTATCTTCCCTGAAGATGTGATATACACAATTGGATATATATATATATATATATATATATATATATATATATATATATATATATATATATATATATATATATATATATATATATATATATGTATATATATATATATATATATATATATATATATATATATATATATATATATATATATATATATATATAGGAATAGATGAAGAAAGGTCACATCCGCTCACATCCATTCTCTAGTTGTCATAAGCAGAACATCGAAACCAGAGCTTCCTATCCACATCTAGGCCCCAAGACCTTTCCGTGGTTTACCCAAGATGTTTCACATACCCTGGTGCAGTCCACTGACAACAAGTCGACCCCAGTATACCACATCGTTCCATTTCACTCTATTCCTAGCACGCCTTTCACCCTCCTGCATGTTCAGGCCCCGATCGCTCAAAATCTTCTTCACTCCATTTTTCCATCTCAAATCTGGTCTCCGCATTCTCCTTGTTCCCTCCACTTCTGACACATATATCCCCTTTGTCAAATCTTCCCTCATTCATTCTCTCCATGTGTCCAAACCATTTCAACACACCCTCTTCTGCTCTCTCAACCACACTCTTTTTATTACCACACATCTCTCTTACCCTTTCATTACTTACTCGATCAAACCGCCTCACACCGCATATTGTCCTCAGACATTTCATTTCCAGCACATCCACCCTCCTCCGCACAACCCTATCTATAACCCATGCCCCGCAACCATATAACATTGTTGGAACCACTATTCCTTCAAACATAACCATTTTTGCTTTCCGAGATAACGTTCTCGACTTCCACACTTTCTTCATTGGTCTCAGAACCTTTGCCCCCTAATCCGCTATATGACTCACTTTTGGTTTCATGGTTCTACTGACTGTTATATTTACTCCCATGTATCTACAGCACCTTACTTACTTTAGTTTTTCTCCATTCAAACTCACATCCCAGCAAAACTGTTCCTCAACCCTGCTAAACCTGATAACCTTACTACACCCAATACCTTTCCTTTTATTCACATTCACTCTCAATTTCCTCCTCTCACACACTTTTCCAAACCCAGTCACCAACTTCTGCAGTTTCTCACTCGAATCAGCCACTAGAGCTGTATCATAAGCAAACAACAACTGACTTCTTTGCCCTCCGTTCCCCCACAAACTGTATACTCGACCCTCTCTCCAAGTCCACATTTACCTCACCACACTATCAATAAACAAATTGAACAACCATGGTGACGTTACTCACCCCTTTCGCAGACCAACCTTTACTGGGAACCATTCATTCTCCTCTCCTTCTTCTCGTACACATGCCTTACTCCCTTGATGAAATCTTTTCACTGCTTCTAGCAGTTTTTCTCCCACACTGTGTATATCTTCCATGAGGCATCCCAATCAACCCAGTCATACACTTTTTTAGAATCCATAAAATTATATATATATATATATATATATATATATATATATATATATATATATATATATATATATATATATATATATATATATATATATATATATGTGTGTATATATATATATATATATATATATATATATATATATATATATATATATATATATATATATATATATATATATAGAAAGACAAAAAGGAGATAATCTTGCGTGTGTCTCCAGTAAAAGCCAGTTCACCTCACTTGAGTCTATGCTGCCTCGCGGAGGCTCTGGTCTGGGAACACCGGATGAAAGGAATGACACGAGATGCAACACACTCCTGGTCAGCTGTGACGCTGGCACTCCTACTCAGAGGCTGACGAACAGTTTTGAAAATCCATTTTTACCAAATCTTTGGCTTCATTAACGACACGAATGTATAGACACGTGTTGCATGGATCGCCGCTTTGCAGCCAAAATAAATTTCAGAACTAAGTTGATTTAGCTTTAGCAGGGATAGAGGCTCCCGACTGACTCCTCTGACAGCATCTCTGTCGACGAGGAGAGAGATGGAGTTGTCAGTGGCAATCGGCCTAATGCATTCGTCTCTTTTCTTCAATACACTGAGAGAGGCAGCGAAAAAGAGCGGCCTGGCTGATCCAGTGATCTTTCCCAGCGAGGTAAATGTTGACAAATTTCGTTATCTTAGACGGGAGAGTCTTGGAAGAAGGGCTAAGGGCAGGGATGACTGGTTCTTGAGCCCCTTTTATACCTTCAGTTCTGCCACACGTGCAACCAGGAACCAGCAGACCAAGGCGGAAAGAGGGAACTGCTTTTTTATATTTTGTTTTTCCGAGAATCATCTCCTTCAGCAAGGCGTCACGACCCTGAAGTACGAAGATAGTACCTCCGTTGAACACGACTGTACTACCCCTGAGCAGGACGGTACAGCTTTACGTATGATGGATTAGCCTTTGACTTGACATTTTAAGAGTCAAGTTAAACGACAGACCATCAGAACCCAAGAGTCGTACTGTCGTGCTAATGGGCCGTACCGTCGTGCTAATGGGTCGTACCGTCGTGCTAAAAAGGGTCGTACCGTTGTGCTAATGGGTCGTACCGTCGTACTAAAGGGTCGTACCGTCGGTACTAAAGGGTCATACCGTCGTGTTAAAGGACCTTACCTCCGTGCTCAAGGATTGTACCGTTGTGCTCAAGGGTCGTATCGTCGTGGTCATGGGTCGTACTGCCGTGCTAGAGGGTCGTACCGTCTTGCTCAAGGATTGTACTACTGTGCTCAAGGCTCGTACTGACGTGATGATGTGCTGAGAAATCGTACATTCAAGTCCAACTGTGTACTGGTTCGTAGGAGCAAACGTGGATGGGAGAAAAGGACGTGGAAGGTGCCATTACGAATGCTCCAGGTGGAGGGCTCCCTCACTGAGGCCGGGGCGTCATCTCTACGAGTCAGTTGGCGGCCCTGGTGACCCAGACGTCACTGCCCCTATAGCGTCGTCTTGTATCCCTCCGCTACCGAAGGCTTTTATGGTATTGGTTTCCGTAGAACTAAAACTGTTACTTTTCTGGTTAATGTTACGCTGGGGGATTCTACCCTGGCTATTCACCACTAGATCGTCCTCCACTGATTTGATTACCAAGGGGGTACAAACCTTTCCTCACTACCTAGAACGAAAAGACGTCGTAAAGGATTTTGAAAGGAAGAAGCTGTGGCATCAAGCGTCGCCGTCTGGGAAAGCGTTGAGGCTATAGGAGTCCTCTTTGATCAGTCTGAGGAGGACTTGGGGTTGAAGGGCATCCGAGGATGGCTCATTTTAGCGTCTCTAAAGAAAGTCTGGAGGCCATTACCTGAATGACGTCAACTATACACAGAGCTCACGTCTGCCTGTGAGCCGATGCGTCGTCTTTATCCTGTAATGTAAACACCACCAAGAGACTCCAGTATATATATATATATATATATATATATATATATGTAAAATTAGCGCAAGGTAACAGACGAAAGAATGCCCAAACCCACCCACATACTCGTGTATATA
>NC_092225.1:103996212-104026212 GCF_036320965.1 Panulirus ornatus | reverse complement strand
AGTAAGGAATATATCAAACCAGGAACCACTTAGAAATTCCTCGTTGCCGTGTTTACATTAGCAGCAACATTGCCACTGACTCGACCACCTCAACAGCTCTAGAAAACTCCACTGCGAAGAGTTCCTACCCACAAACACTAACCCAAGGACGAAACCCCCTTGAGTAAACTGAGATAAGGAAAGGAAGGTGATCATATTGATATAGGAATAGCAGTACGACGCAGGTTAGCTTAGGTCCAGAGGTACCTGGTTAGCAAGGTGAGTGGCCAGTCCCCAGTGAGACATGCAACTTCGCCAACGATCGACCGCTTCATAAACACGACGTTGTTGCATTCAGCAAAAAGACTCAGGGGTTGGTGGGATGGGGGGGGGGGTGGTTCTCTCTCAATTCTACAGCATTACTAAGTAGGTAAGAATGTAGACGCGGATCAGTTTTATTTCCGCTAGTCACGCAACGATCTGAGGTACGACCAGGAAGGAGGGTCGTTCCGTATCGGGTGCTTATGAATTACGTCAGTGTTTGCACTGCTCTTGCTACAGCTGTTGCTCCTTCTGTTGGCGGCAGCTCTGTTGATGATTCTGTTCCTGGTGTAATTGTTATGTTCCTGTTGTTCTGACACCATAATTGTTACGTTCCTCTTATTCTGACATTATAATTGTTATGTTTCTGTTGTTCTGACATCATTATTGTTATGTTCCTGTTGTTCTGACATCATTATTGTTATGTTTCTGTTGCTCTGACATCATTATTGTTATGTTCCTGTTGTTCTGACATCATTATTGTTATGTTCCTGTTGTTCTGACATCATTATTGTTATGTTCCTGTTGTTCTGACATCATAATTGTTATGTTCCTGTTGAGCTGACATCATAATTGTTATATTCCTGTTCTGACACCATTTCTCATGACACTTTTCACACAACGTGTGCCTAAGCAAGGCACCGCAAGACACCAATACCACAGCTCCCTGTCCACATCCACAGACGTATCCATGGTTACCCCGGACGTTACACAAGCCTTGGTTTAGTCCACTAACAGCACGTCGACCCCTGTACACCACATCGTTCCAATTCATTCTGTCCCGTGCACGCCTTTCACCCTCCTGCATGTTCATGCTATGGAAGAAACATGCATCGTGAGTTTCACCTGCGATTTAGCTTTGGACAACAAAATCCTACTCGATATAGACTTCCAGGTTCATAATGGTCAATATCAAGCCAGTTTCCACCATAAGTCTACTAGTTTGGGCAGGTGTCGGAACGGTGGAGGTGATTGCCTCAGCGGTACAAAGGTTATCAAAGTCTACCTGAGTCGTTCCTGCAAAGATTGCTCATCATGGGACCTCCTCCATCAAGGTCATGGGCCCTCCTCCATCAAAGTATAACCAGTCAAGCACATCTTAGTCAGCAATGTTCCTTTTATTTGATAAAACCATTGAAATAGAGCCAAGTGTCTTCCTCCAAACTCGACTTGTGAATGACCCAACAAGAACTTTCTACTGTCCTTGATTTTTCTACAAAACTGTCTGCGTCTCCCGTCTACCGGACGGTCGAACGTATCGTGAGACAGATGATAGACAGGAACGTCACCAGAAACACCCCCGAAGTTCGACTCAATATCACCATTTACTACAAGAACAAGAAAACCAATGACTACATAATGAGACACAGCCTCACACGGAACACTGCCCCACCCCAGTCTACCAATATAGCTTACAGGTACTCCCACCCATGTGAAATTTGCACACTTCAAAACAACGTGAACTACATTGGTATTAACTACTGAATCATTCAACCGACGCCTAACAACCCACTTTCAAAACGGAGGTTCAAAATTACCCATGCAACAGCAAACATGATACGAATCTCCCTCGACCGAATCTCACAATGATACCCAAACACTGACACGATTCTAGACGACTGCAGAAAGCGGTCATGTGCATGAGAGAATGTAACCCCTTATTGATCATCAGAACTGAGTAGGTTAACCACTCGGCTATGCTGATCGTAATAGGAAAATAGCCATTCGATTATTAGTTATCGCTTGCCCTTCGTGTCAAGGCTACGAGTGTTCTATGAAAGTACTCATTCCTATACACAATATTCGTGTTCGCACACCTCCACGTGTGACAGCAAGTTTGGTAAATCAGCTGACTACTGGTTACTGTGAGCCTGACGGGATGTGACCATTCTAGACCCCGTTGGTCATAGACGTGAGACGAAGGATATTCGATAACTAGTCATCAAATAGTCATTTCCCGACCACATTTCCCAATCATGGCCATCATAGCTGCGTGGTTATTGTACCCAGCTACCACACTAATGGTACTGGGTTCGAATCCCTGGTGTTGTAGGGCATTGATTGTTCTAAGAAAGTGTGCGTTCATTTGCATTATCTTTGTGTGTATACATATTCGTGTGTGTGTGTGTGTGTGTGTGTCGTATTTTCGAAAGGAGTACCAAGGTTCGACATTGTGCTCTGGGACCCGTTGTGATCACACCACCTCGCTATGGCGTGCCGGTGGGTCACTATAAAGCCAGTCTCAGTACCACTCATGCTCACTGGTGGGAAACGTCACCCGAGCAATCATGCATAAAACCTCATCATTACAGGAAAATCAATCAATTCCGCTTCCCAGAGTGATTTTCTCGTTGGATAATTAGGGGATTTACCCGAAAACTCTTCCAAATACCTGAACAACCATCAGTTGACGAGGATAATTGCACTGCAATTAATTCATAATTCCTTTTATTTTCAGCTCCTCAGCTCTACGCTGGAGAAACTCCACGTTATAATGTCGACGATTACTTCCTTACCTCGTCTATTTCCAACGGAATTTTCCAATATTTTGTCCAAAAAAACATAATAATCACGAAACTGTACGATGATGACTCATGAATTATCATCAAAACAATAAAACAGTCGAGGAACTGCTTAATAATTCCTGTCCTTCATGTTACTGTCCACCTCATCTCTTATCAGATTACATGGGAAGGTCTTATGTAATCAGAAGGAGGGGAAGACATACGTCGGCCGCCAATACCATTCAGGGGATCTAAAACAAACGCAGACGAGGAATATGTCATTCCTAGGATTCTAATCCCTTTAACAAGCACGCGAGGCAAACCAGTGGAGGATTGCAGAGCTTACAACCAGTGGGAACTGAGACCCAACAGGTGCTGAGACCTAACTGGATCTGCGACCTGACTGTAGGAAGGGTCTGAGACCAAAAACAGTACACAGAGACCTCAACAGATCCGAGACACAACAGAAGCAGAAACGTAACAGGTACTGAGACTCAACAGGAGCTGAGAATCAGTGGGAGCTGAGGTTTGACAGGAGCTGGGAGCCAACATGAGCTGAGGCCGACCTGGTTTCTGGTCGAGTTCCAGAGATCGATGTGTTGGTAAGTCTCAAGGTAACTCGACCATCAGCTAAGGCAGTCAAGTTCAACCTAAGTTTCACGACGGTATGCAAGGCTGAGTGATGGTGTCAGTGTTAGTACTGTGACAACGATGTTGGCAGGACGGTGTTGGTGTCAGTGTTGTTACAGCTGCTGCTGATGATTGTTGTCAGGACACCGTTGGTGTCAGTGCTGTTACAGCTGTTGGTAATGATTTGGTCAAAACAGCGTTGATGTTAGTGTTGCTTAAGCTTCAGTTGATAATGTTGGCAGAACGGTGTTGGTGGTACTGTTTATATAGCTGGTACAGATGATGTTGGCAGAGCAGTGCTGGTGTCAGTACTGGTACAGCTGCTGCTGATTATATTCGCAGGGCAGTGTTGGTGGCAGCATTTCCAAAATTTTCCATTTCGTCGTAACTCTCATACCCTCACACATCGTGAATCGCAATCTTCTCTCTGATCACCAGTATGGCTTTCGTAAGGCAAGATCTACTGGTGATATTCTTTCCTACCTTACTAATGTCTGGTCATCATCCCTGAAAGATTTTGGGGAGTCATGTGCAGCTGCCCTTGACATATCTAAGGCTTTTGACGGAGTGTGGCATCCGGATCTCATCTCTAAGCTCCCCTCTTTTGGTTTCCCTCCCTCACTTTGCTCCTTCATATCTAACTTTCTCTTTGGTTGATATATCTCTGCTGTTGTTGATGCATCAGCCTTCCTCCCCTTTGTCCATCATTAGCGGTGTCACTCAAGGTTCTGTCCTGTCTCCTACACTTTTCCTCCTTTTCATCAACGATTTCTTTTCTCTACAAATAACCAAATGCACTCAATGCGCTGACAACTCATACTGCATTCCTCCACATCAGTTCCGCTTCTTCTCTCACTCTTTCTGCATCTCGTCTTGACACAACTTCCTCAGTAAACTCAGACTTGGACAGGTCAGTTCAGTAATGTAGACGAAATCTAAGTTTAATGCCTCAAGGACTCGGTTTCTACCCATCTCTCTATCGAAATTTCTTCACAACTTTCCTCATTCCTTTGACGGTTTTGTAGTTCCACCTCTTGACTCAATAAACATAGTTGGTATTACTCTAACATCCACTCTGTGTTGGAGACCCCACATTACGGGAATAGCTAAGTCTGCCTCTAAGAGACTGGGACTCAAGTTTAAATGTCGAAATTCTTTTTTTCTAAACAGTTGCTCCTTGTATGGTTTTAGCTCTGCATCCTTACTTGACAGAGTCGAAAGCGGTCAGACTTATAAACTGTCTATGCTAACTTCCAAACTTGACCCGCTTGCCCTGCTCCCGAGAGCTGACTGCCTGTGTGCCCCCACCGCTAGCTAGACCATACAATACTCGGCAAGCTGCTGCGTCACGTGATTACTGTGTGGCCATCGGCAACTCGAGGGTGGGCCGTTTTGATACCTATTTCTTTCCATACATTTCGAGGCTTTGGAACTGTCTACCTTCTCATGTCTTTCCCATTAACCATGACCTGCCGCACATTTTAAAAGACAGGTTTTTCACTTCCTCCAAAATTCGTAAATACTTTCCCTCGTCTCTTCTATTTCCCTTAGTTAACCTCTCTATACTTCAATTAAGGCTCGGCCTTGATGTGGACTTTTGACTGTGACTGGAACTTCCGGCGTTAGAGAAAAAAAACTCTCCAGCCACGTCCAGGATCTGAAGGTAGACTCGTCAAAATGTGTATGTAATGACGAAGAGGAGCTGGTGTGGGAGAAGAGGATTCACTTAAGTTTATGGAAGAGATGTGAAGATAAAGAAGAGAAGAAACGAATGGAAAAAACGAAAAAAAAGAGGAGGGAAAAGTAGAATGAAAAGAACGAACAAAAAGGGATTTTATTAGAAGAACAATAGAAAATAACGACACTAGTGGAGGATGGAACCTTGTGATCAGTGCCCCAGTCAGAAGGTGACCTTGTAAGTAGACTGTAGATACAGTTCACGGGAGGAGCCAGACTGGAGCAGATCCGCCCCACTGGAGACACAGGTACGGGTAATGGCTACAAATTACCATCATTAGCCGCCCCCGGACCGCCTAGCCGGTTGTCATGGCCGGTTAATTAGTGCAGGGGACGGCAGTGATGAACACAGCCCGACAGGTGAGGCTCCGGAATAAAAGAAGAGTTGCTTGTGTATCAGGGCGTGGCTGGGGGAAGCCAGGGAGGGAGGGTCGGCAGCGGGAGGGTGCGTGCGGTGGGAGGAGGAACAAGAGAGTGCGTAGGGTGGGAGGATGGAGCAGGAGAGTGCGTGGCGTGGGAGGAGGGAGCGGGAGAGTGCGTGGGGTGGGAGGAAGGAGCAAGAGAGTGCGTGGGATGGGAGGAAGGACCGGGAGAGTGCGTGAGGTGGGAGGAGGGAGCGGGAGAGTGCGTGGGGTGGGAGGAGGGAGCGGGAGAGTGCGTGGGGTGGGAGGAGGGAGCGGGAGAGTGCGTGGGGTGGGAGGAGGGAGCGGGAGAGTGTGTGAGGTGGGAGGAGGGAGCGGGAGAGTGCGTGGGGTGGGAGGAACCTGGTTACCATGGCTACCAGTTTGGGTCTTCATGAAATATTCTTCCATATTTTCCTCCTTATTTTAGAAGAAAAAATATGTTTTATATATAAGAAAATTACTTAATTCCTAGCTCAAAATGGGGCTTTCTTTAATACCACTAATTACCAAATTACTCTATCACTGGCCTTTTCTGACTTTCCCTCTTTTTACCAGAACGTCTCAATATTTTGTACACTGGACCACTCTTTAAGTCTAATGTGTAGGAAATTTATAGATTGACATGGTAAGTCAGAGATGCAGTCATGTCCACACACACACACACACACACACACACATATATATATATATATATATAAATATATATATATATATATATATATATATATATATATATATATATATATATATATATATATATATATATATATATATATATATATATATATATATATCCACGGGGAAAATAAAACACGATAAGTTCCCAAGTGCATTTTCGTGTAATAATCACATCATCAGGGGAGACACAAGAGAGAAATATAACAGTCAGTTGATATATATATATATATATATATATATATATATATATATATATATATATATATATATATATTTATTTATTTATTTTGCTTTGTCGCTGTCTCCCGCGTTTGCGAGGTAGCGAAATATATATATATATTCTTTCTTTTCTTTCATACTATTCGCCATTTCCCGCGTTAGCGAGGTAGCGTTAAGAACAGAGGACTGGGCCTTTGAGGGAATATCGTCATCTGGCCCCCTTCTCTGTTCCTTCTTTGGGAAAAAAACAAAAAAAAACAAGAGGGGAGGATTTCCAGCCCCCCCGCTCCCTTCCCTTTTAGTCGCCTTCTACGACACGCAGGGAATACGTGTGAAGTATTCTTTCTCCCCTATCCCCAGGGATAATATATATATATATATATATATATATATATATATATATATATATATATATATATATATATATATATATACATGTATGTATATATATATATATATTTTTTTTTTTTTTCTTTGTCACTGTCTCCCGCGTTTGCGAGGTAGCGCAAGGAAACAGACGAAAGAAATGGCCCAACCCACCCCCATACACATGCCTTGATTCAATCCACTGACAGCACGTCAACCCCGGTATACCACATCGCTCCAATTCACTCTATTCTTTGCCCTCCTTTCACCCTCCTGCATGTTCAGGCCCCGATCACACAAAATCTTTTTCACTCCATCTTTCCACCTCCAATTTGGTCTCCCTCTTCTCCTCGTTCCCTCCACCTCCGACACATATATCCTCTTGATCAATCTTTCCTCACTCATTCTCTCCATGTGACCAAACCATTTCAAAACACCCTCTTCTGCTCTCTCAACCACGCTCTTTTTATTTCCACACATCTCTCTTACCCTTACGTTACTTACTCGATCAAACCACTTCTTTGACAAGAAAATAGTGAAATTGGAAAAAATGTAGCTTAGACATTGAAGCTTATTGATACAGTGGTTGGATTGATGAGGGCTGCTGTTGACGTTTGTGTGGATGAATTGAACATTTCCTTTCCATAGCCGGAGGTTGAACCATTGTGTGGCATTCATTTTTTTCGTTTCATTTCAAGCTGGAGGTTTCAGTTTTCTGGGTTGTTTCTTGCATTTTTCACATGTATATATATGTATGTGTGTGTGTGTGTGTATGTGTGCGTGTGTGTGTTTGTGTGTGTGTATGTGTATATATATATATGTATATTATCCCTGGGGATAGGGGTGAAAGAATACTTCCCACGCATTCCTCGCGTGTCGTAGAAAGCGACTAGAGGGGACGGGAGCGGGGGGCCAGAAATCCTCCCCTCCTTGTATTTTTTTTAACTTTCTAAAATGGGAAACAGAATATATATATATATATATATATATATATATATATATATATATATATATATATATATATATATATATATATATATATATGTATATATGTATTTATATATATATATATATATATATATATATATATATATATATATATATATATATATATATATATATATATATATATATATATATATCTCCTAGACTGGCATATACATGGTCAACCATCTCTACATGTCTTGTCATTACCACAGACACCAGTAGAATAACACCATTGTGTCACCACCGTAAACATCAGGGATCGTCCTCCCATGATTGATTAGCTTGGCTATCATGGTTGATGTGGGGGATCTTAGCTTGGCTATCATGGTTGATGTGGGGGATCTTAGCTTGGCTATCATGGTTGATGTGGGGTATCTTAGCTTGGCTATCATGGTTGATGTGGGGGATCTTAGCTTGGCTATCATGGTTGATGTGGGGGATCTTAGCTTGGCTATCATGGTTGATGTGGGGGATCTTAGCTTGACTATCATGATTGATGTGGGGGACCTTAACTTACAGGAGGAAAGGCTCGTCTCTTCAGTGATAGCTTGTGAGTGTCGAGTCACATGTACTGGGTGAGGCTCCTCCCTGTTGTGATGGTTTGTGAGTTTGGTTCCTCCGCTACAAGCAGGTTGTCGCTACACCTACACAAGCAATCCTGGTGTACCACTACAGCTACGAGGCAGTGAAGCCTGTCTCTATGATGATGGCTTATGAGTTCGGTACCTCAGGTCTCCGAGTGAGGGAGTATCACATGGACTTACGAAGTTAGTCTCCTGAGGAAGGGTGGCAGGGACGGCCCCTGACAACACTTAGAAGTCGACTTGCGACACAACTTTAGTTAAGCTTCAGATCTTATACGTGTATTGAGGTTCCTGAAGGTTTCTAGTTCACCTGATATCCCCTCACTGAACCGTTCCAAGATCTTCCATGAACCACAAAGACACTATCTGATCCTCTACGAGTCCCGGCTGGAGCACCCTGCAACTCCACACACCACAACGAAACTTTCCCAACCAATTCAGATCTCGCGAGCCATTCCCACTGTATTCTCTTGCCACTCACGAGTGTGGGACGCTTGCCTTACGCATGGCATGACGGATTTACATCCTCAATAATTCAAAAACTTGTTTATACCAACTTGTTTATATCAATACACTGTTATATTTCCTTCCTGTAACTCCCCTGATGATGTGATTATTACAAGAAAGTGCACTTGGGAACTTAACGTGTTTCATTTTCCCGTGGACTCATATATATATATATATATATATATATATATATATATATATATATATATATATATATATATATATATATATATATATATATATATATATATATATATATATATTCATATATATTCATATATATACATACATATATATATATATATATATATATATATATATATATATATATATATATATATATATATATATATATATATATATATATATATATATATATATATTGGACAATCACATGTTTACCAACTTGTTAATATCAATATACTGTTATATTTCCTTCCTGTATCTCCCCTAATGATGTGATTATTACACGAAAGTGCACTTGGGAACTTTTCGTGTTTCATTTTCCCCGTGGACTCATAGGAATATATGTGTGTGTGTGTGTGTGTGTGTGTGTGTGTGTGTGTGTGTGTGTGTGTGTGTGTGTGTGTGTGTAAGATTCAGGGAATTTCACTGTGATTCACTCATTAGTGGTTACGTCACGAGCAAGATGTTACCTCAGACAAGGTTGTTGTGTTGTTACTGGACGGAGAGTTTTGTTAACGACCTTCACCCTCCGAGGGATCATTCATTTATCAACTCCTGATTGGAGGCTGCAGGAATCCTGGGGTTGTGTAATACTGATACTGCTATTACTACTACAGATACCATTACTACTACTACTATTACTACTACTACTACTATTATCATTATTGTTACTACTACTACTACTATTACTACTACTACTACTATTACTACTACTACTACTACTACTACTACTACTACTACTACTAACACCACTACTACTACTATTACTACTACTGTTACTACTACTACTACTACTACTACTATTACTACTACTACTACTACTACTAACACCACTACTACTACTATTACTACTACTACTACTATTATCATTATTGTTACTACTACTACTACTACTACTACTATTACTACTACTACTACTACTACTAACACCACTACTACTACTATTACTACTACTACTACTATTATCATTATTGTTACTACTACTACTACTATTACTACTACTACTGCTATTACTACTACTACTACTACTACTACTACTACTACTAACACCACTACTACTACTATTACTACTACTACTACTATTATCATTATTGTTACTACTACTACTACTACTACTACTACTACTACTACTACTACTACTACTATCATTATTATTATCATTACTACTTCTACTACTACTACTACTACTACTACTACTATCATTATTATTATCATTACTACTTCTACTACTACTACTACTACTACTACTACTACTATCATTATTATTATTATTACTACTTCTACTACTACTACTACTACTACTACTACTACTATCATTATTATTATTATTACTACTTCTACTACTACTACTACTACTACTACTACTACTACTACTACTATCATTATTATTATTACTACTACTACTACTGCTACTATTACTACTACTACTACTACTACTACTACAACTATTATCATTATTATTCTTACTACTACTACTACTGCTGCTACTATTACTACTACTGCTACTACTACTACTACTAATAATAATAATAATAATAATGATAATGATAATAATAATAGTAATGATAATGATAACAATAGCAATGATATCAATGAATAAATCTAACTTAGTGTTATTGCCAAGGTGATACAAGGAATGTTATCTTCATAATATCTTTTTATCTTTTCAGATATGTGAGATAACCCGCTGGACAAGACTTATGCCACTGTGATCATATAGTCAGTGAGTTGATCATATGAAAGATTAGATCATTTCTGAGCCTGGATAATATGATGTTGAGATGAAGATAACCATAATGAAGGTCATCATGATACTAAGATAACACCAGAAGCTAATTTGTGATCTTGGGACGTAGATGACACGAAGATAAGAAAAGTGAACCCTTCTGGACTTTGATTCAATACCAAGGTAATGAATGATAAAGGTTCTAACTAATTCAGAAGTTATAATGATATCATTGGAGGAAAGTGCGCTACACATGATGAAATCATTCCAGTGTTGGGCGATGAAACGGTGAAGCTTATAACAGCAAGAACAGTGTTGCTTACATGACGAACATTTAGCACAGTTTCACATGACGAACACATAACACATTTTCACATGACGAACACATAACACAGTTTCACATGACGAACACATAACACAGTTTCACATGACGAACACATAACACTGCTTTACATGACGAACACATAACATTGTTTCACATGACAAACACATAACAACTTCACTTGGCTATCACATAAAAGTTTAACATGACCAACACGTAAGTCTGTTTCACATAACAAAGACATAACACTATTTCACATGACGAGCAATGAGCTGGTGTGGTTGACAGCCATCAGTGAAGGCAACACCAAGAAAGAAACCATGACAGTTGGTTTGCCCTTTATATAGATGTTTGTTATTGTAAGAGAACGCATGTAGTACATTCTCCGACATGAGCGATTAAATAATATTGTAATTTCGTAATATTTTCTTCAGAAATAACTGAAAATGGAACTAAAGCATTTGAAAAGTGTTTAAGAATCCATGATTTTCCTGAGAAATTTAAGTCTATTTGTGTACGAGTTTACAGTGCCAAGCGTAAACATATTGGTGGTATACACGAATGTGTGTGTGGGTCATGAGATATAGTAAGGTCGAGTGTCAACATTGGAAAAGATCGTAAAACATTTTACATCATTTGAGGTTTACCTCTGTGATCCCCAGGTGATCCTCGACTCAAATCATGTGATTCAGAGGTGTTCCTCAACCCCTATTATGTGATCCGAAGGTGATTCTTGACCCCCATTGTGTGATGCAGAGGTTATCCTTGACCCATATTGTGTGACTTAAAGGTCATCCTCAACTCCTAATGTATGATCAAGAGGTGATCCTTGACCCATACTGTGCGATACTGAGGTGAACCTTGAACTCCTATTACATTAACTTGAGACTCATCCTCGACCCCTTCCTGTGTGATCTTGTGGGATTCTATCTCGTTTACTGAGCCCTAAGACCCAGCACCAGCCCTGGGACACTCACTTGGGATCAACACAAACGACATCTACAGGAGTGAATATGAAGTTCTACCTCTTCCTTGGTCTCACCTCACTTGTCCTGGGTGAGTAAATCAAGAACAATTTCCCTTTACGTTTAATCTGCAAGTGAGAGTATAATATTCTAAGTAGTCTTATGCATAATGCTTCAACTATCTTACAGTATTTTCCCTGTTTTTCAACCATATTTTTTTAGGGATAATCTATGCCTTTTTTTCAGGGTAGAAGAGACAGAGAGTTTTGTAACGTGTTGTGATCATGGTGAACTCATGTGTGTTATGTTGCCAGAGATGTCTTATGTGTTGAAGAACAAGTGTGTTCATCTGTTGGTTTACAATGTTTGCAATTGCTGACATCAAGGGAGGCGAGTTTTAATTCACCATATTATTGAATCACTTTGGAGAAAGTCTCTTGGAGTTTTCATATTTTCTCTGATTTATATTGTGGTCTCCATCTGGGCAGTGACTGTACTGTTCTTATAAAACATTCCATCTAAAATCAACCTAAAATGTTAATGTTAATATATGTCTCTGATGTTGATAATATCAAGATTTGACAACACGAACCATTATCTATATTCTTATACATAGAAAACCAAAGATTTTGTTATCTTGCTGGTACAACTGATGTAAAAATGATAAGTTATCACCTTATATACCATCAATATCTCCAGACTCCTGACTATTTCTTCTGTTGTATTGGTTGGTTTGGTATTTCGACTGTAGGTTTGTCCATTGCCAAGGGACAGTAAGGAGATCAACGGCATTTTGTAACTATCATGAGAATTAATCTTGCACACCTTGGTCAGTGTTGCAGGATAATTCTGATGCAACAGACCCTCTCCTGCATACATAGCCCTCGATTGGTCGAGGGGGAAAAGCTATTAATGATATCTATAGTTTTACGTTTCATTGTCTTTATGTGAGAGTAGAACATCATTGTGTTGTAAATGGTTTGAATGGTTTTCAAATCATATTAATATTATTATTCATGAGTCAAGACTTCATGAAAAATATTTGATGATAATTAAGCCATCAGTCATAATCCATCTTTTTAAATTATCTAATTATTGCTTGACGCTGCGTCAGACGTAATCTGATTTCAAGCTTTTATTTCACAGTTTAAAAGCTGAGATAAAGTTCAGGTTGTAAGCATTATTGCCAGGTCAAAAGTTCATTACGTTAATTAGTTGAGGTTAAAACTGCTTAATTTTGAAGATGTAAATTCAATACTATTATCATCATGATTGAGAATCTATCTTAGGTATAGACATGTTATGTTTCCTGAAGAGAGATAGATATAGTTCACCCAGATAGATATGATCTTTATCGTTATATATATATATATATATATATATATATATATTTTTTTTTTTTTTTTTTTTTTTTCATACTATTTGCCATTTCCCGCGTTAGCGAGGTAGCATTAAGAACAGAGAACTGGGCCTTAGAGAGAATATCCTCACCTGACCCCCTTCTCTGTTCCTTCTTTTGGAAAATTAAAAAAAAACAAGAAAGGGGAGGATTTCCAGCCACCCGCTCCCTCCCCTTTTAGTCGCCTTCTACGACACGCAGGGAATACGTGGGAAGTATTCTTTCTCCCCTATCCCCAGGGATAATATATATATATATATATATATATATATATATATATATATATGTGTGTGTGTGTGTGTGTGTGTGTGTGTGTGTGTGTGTGTGTGTGTGTGTGTGTTCAAAGAGGATTATCACAATTACTATGCAATACAAAGTGGTACTGTGTTGATGATACAGTGTGAGATGAAAGCAAATTTTAGATTTTTCCCTGACTCTATTGTGGTGTGCGTCGACCAATTGATTTGCCATTATGTTCTGTACCAGAGCTGTGGTTTAAGTCACGTGTTGTACCTGGATTACAGTCTATCTATCTATCTTCTAAAACACAAATGTACTTGAAGTTTAATCTTTGAAATGAATTACAAATCTATAAAGAATTTTCTTATTTTTTGGATTGTGTTTTCTTCCCGAGTAGAGAAGTTAGAGTAATTGTCTTTGAGAAAGTTGGAAAAACGAAGATTGATGTCAGAAGGTTTGAGTCAGCCAACTTAGAAAGTGGAAATTAAAACATCTTACATAAGTGAACATCCCACCATAAGTAAACACTTCATTATAAGTACATAGTAATGTCTTGTAAGTGATCAAAACATTAGAACTTTAAATACGGTAGTGTTATGCGTCCTTGGTTCGTGTGCCGTGTATACGTTGGTGATCAATGGCCTTGTTTGGTATATAAGCTCAGCTTACGTGTAGTTCCTGGTCTGTTTACAGATCGTAGTGAGGCTGATCTGTAGTACAGGTGGAGTGTCGTAAACAGGGAGGAGTGGGGAGGTATCTGTTCTCTTGTAAACGTAAGTTTATACAATATTCATATATGAATATGGGCATGTACATGCATGCATATGTCCCAAATAACACACACACACACACACACACACACACACACACACACACACATACACACACTTATATGTATATATATATATATATATATATATATATATATATATATATATATACATGTTTCTCTCTTAAATGTTGAACGCTTTAGTCACAGTCAAAAATCCACATCAAGGCCGGGGCTTAATTGAAATATAGAAATAATCATGAAACGTAAAAAGAAAAGACAAGGAAAAGTATTTAAGAACTTTTGAGAGAGTTAAAAACCTGTCTTTTGAAATGTGCGGCAGGTCATAGTTATTGGGAAAGACATGAGAAGGTAGAGAGGTCCAAAGCTTCAACGTGTAGAAAAAAAAAGGCAGATATCAAAACGGCCCACTCTTGAGTTGCCGATGGCCACACAATAATCATGTGAGACAGCAGCTTGCCGAGCATTGCGTGGTCTAGCTAGTGGTGGGGGCACACAAGCAACCAGCTCTCGGGAGCAAAATCCAAAGTAATACCTATAGAAGAGGAAAAGTGTGTGATGATACAAATTACAGAGCATATATCCTAAAACGACACAACCGTGATGATATAACACAGAAACATCTTCCAACATAAATCATTCAGAACTCAGGATAACAATCGAAATTTTCCAACCTGATATAGACAAACTACAACATAACACGACCTGGAAGGCATAACAGAGCACATCATGTCAGGCACAGCGGAACATAACAGAGCAAATGACCCAAAGAAAAGAGCATGTATGTCGCAGTATATCAAAGTCCCAACTTGCCTGTTCCTTGCCATCTGGGGAACATGGTGTGTCCAGCCTGTCTTGCCCATCACTGGCCATATCATCAAATATTCAGGCTAAGATATTGCCCCCCTCTAGCCTGCTACCCTGCCCCTCAACCTTACCTCTAGATTTACGATCGACCATTACCATCGTCCGTTCATCTGTTACAAATGATCCGCACATAAATTCTTCCTCGTACTTCCTGAGATACTAAACAACGTATGAGTAAGTACGTAGGATCTTGCGACACTGTCATGAAAGCATGTTTATTTCACAATCTCTCTCTCTCTCTCTCTCTCTCTCTCTCTCTCTCTCTCTCTCTCTCTCTCTCTCTCTCTCTCTCTCTCTCTCTCTCTCTCTCTCAACAAGCAAAACTTAGCCAGTGAGGGAAATGCCAAGATTCTAAAACTTATCATAAATGGGAATCGTATGGATTCACGGAGTGTATCGCTGATGATATAGCACTATGAAGCCTAATAATGAGTAGAGCGATGGTGAGAACTTTCATAATAAGAGGCAGGAAGGTAAGGATGACAATACTCATTGCATTTGCAGAGAAGTGAAGAGAAAGGTTAATCAAAAGGAGTATCTCTACCAAGCAGATGTGATAATCTAAAGGCGTGAAATATTTACCTTCCTATCGACTGGGCGAGGCGGGGCGTGGCCAGGTCTGCAGACAGACAAAGAGGTCATCAGTCTCCCAGCCACAGTGTGCTGGGCTGCCGGACTGACACACAGACGTCTGATATCAACCTTCCCCAACCCACAATGAGGCAGGCAGCACCACATCGCCAACCACGCCAGCCAGTGTGGGGCGAGGAGGAGGAGACACACAGAGACACCTGATACGTTCTTCTGTCTCACCACACACATCCAGCAGGACTTTTGTGGTGTGTGGCGTCGAGGGAGGCCCACCTCACGCCACGTAGCCAAACACACACCCGACGGCCGAGGTATAATTGGCGACACGCAGCGGCCTGAGACGAGACAGATGTTTACCTCGGCCCTAATGTGTCTACCTGCCAGACCTCCTGCCGCTTCCTGCACAAGGGCTCCATCATCCTACCTCACCGCAGACCTCCTGCCGCTCCCTTGTCAGGTTTTCCATCATCCTTCCTGCCCATCAGATATCCTGCCACCTCCCTGACAGTCTTCCTATCATCCTTCGTGGCCGAAACCTCTTAATCCTTCCTCCACTAGATTCCCAATCATCCTGCTTCTGCTTCCCTCACAAGGCTCCTATCATCCAGCCTGCCTATTAGATCTCCCGATACTTTTCTCATGACTTTTGCGCCTTAGGACCTTCCCTTGACCCACACAAGGTTACAAGAGGCGTCAAGCCTGAAGGCGTTGACGGAGGGAACCTCCTCATATGCCCTACTTCCTGACCACTATAGACAATGTAAACTTCCAACCTTGACACAAATTTCTTTTCAGCAGTTGAAACCAATCCTACAATGTTGCAGCCTTTAAAACTCCACATAATCTTCTTCTAGAGCGCGTTTAGAGTAATCCAGGGATGATAGCAAACAGAAGGATTAGACATCCAAGATTGGGTTATCCATGATTGCAATATCCGTTGGTTGTACATATCTTTCTTCAGCGTCACTGCTGATAAATTATTTTCACTGTTCGTTTCAACAATTCAAAAGCGACTGACTGAAATAGTGGATCGTAAAGATCATTCCTCTAGAGACTATTTTTAGACAGTAGAAGATTAACTTAAAGTTTTGACGCTTTGCATGTCGCACAAGACGACCTCAACTCAAAAATTCTTTACATCAGATGTTATCTGCGAAACATAGTACAAAGAACTTGGCTCAAACCTTTGAATCACAGTGTTATTCTTAATATTCAAAGAATATTCAGTAAGAAAAAGATAATCCATTAAAGTTTTACCGACGAACTTTTAAGGAAATTCTGGATTTTTTCTTTAAAAAAAATTAACAAAGAAAATAACATCTGAACTTAGTCGTGGCAGCGGTGTAGACTATCATCATCATCTACCTGGATGATGATTACATTCCAATAATTATCACAATCTCAGGTAATGAGGCGGGCGAGGGGTGCCTGCCTCATCAACCCTCACCTACGGACGCCACACAGGATCCATAACGTGGGTTGGCCAGCCACGATGAATGGTCCAGTAGGACACTCCTGCTGAGGTCTTGTCCACACACACAATACTAGTTACTAATGAAGGTTGGCTGGCTAGCAGGTGCTTGGCACCTTCCATTACATCCTTGTGTATTATTCAAAAGCTCGACTGCCCTCAGCAAGCAAGCAAGCAACTGCTTCATCATATTCTCCCGATGTTGTCTTTCATCTGTTCTCAACTCAGGAGACACAGATGTTACGGTTGTTGTGTTGTGACGATGGACGGAATAAACGAGTGTCATTATTTGGGCCCTCCTGTTGCACAGACCTCTCTCTCTCTCTCTCTCTCTCTCTCTCTCTCTCTCTCTCTCTCTCTCTCTCTCTCTCTCTCTCTTTGTCATTTCGTATTTTCCTTGTCGTCCAATTTCTTATATCGCACATATTCGCTCGGGTGTTTCTCATGTAGTGGATGTCTTTATACCATTTCCACATGATATCTTTGATGTCATAATCATCAGTTTTCTGTTCGTTCGTCTGTGTAGGTTTGTTACGTGGTTGGTTTCCTTTGTGTCTGTGGATGTTTACCACACTGATATATCTCTGTGGCTCACAGCCAGGCTGTCTGTGAGTCTTGGCTTTGTGTTTATGTGTGACATACGTCATACACTTGTCTTCCTGGTTCAGTCGTGATGGTGGCTTGTTCTCATTCCAGTCATCACACAGGTCAACACTCATGACTACATGTGTGTGGCGTAACTCCAGACCTGGACGAGCGGACGGAGGAGTTACCATGTGACTGACATGAAGATACGTGTATATCTATTATTGATGTCCCTAAAGTTATTCACGATGATGATCATTATCATTACGTGAATCATGACTTCTATACCTAAGTTCTATCTATCACAACCCTGCCAGTCACTTATCTATCACTTCGTGATATTTCAATTTCATCCTTACGTCGTTTGTCAACAAGGACCTTCTCTTACTGCAGCACGGGTCTCTACCCTCGAAAATAATGCTGGCCAGCTTTATCACTTCTTATCTCTCACGTGATCAGTATTGATCACTTCCTTATTTACATACGTTACCATATAACCAGAAGACTCACGCACCTGCACCGCTCTCCTGCCTCTCTCTCCGTGTAAACCTGATTCTACCAATCACGTGTTGATATTCCTGATAATAGACCTATCTACGCTGCACAAAATATAAAATTTCATATCTATATCAAGATCTATATATATATATATATGTCTCTATCTATCTATCTATCGCGTACCTCTCTCTCTCTCTCTCTCTCTCTCTCTCTCTCTCTCTCTCTCTCTCTCTCTCTCTCTCTCTCTCTCTCTGTCATGATAGATGGGTTAGATACAAATGTACAGGACAATCGTGTATATGAAACTCAAAAGATAACATTGATATTCTATGATATCCGATATTGATGAACATCTCACTAACATTCTTCCTCTCTGCCTCCATTTAGGTTTTGAATTTCGTATCCTGAACATGGTCAAACCCATTAACAACATCATCACTCTGAGTCTACAACAACACAAGTGTTGTCGTCAATACTACCTCATCACCCGCTACGTCTGGCAGCGACGCCATTGTGTTGGCACATTGCTCAACACTCTTTGTGTTCGCTGTTTTGGCTCAGCAAATTGTTCTTCTTTAAAAGCTGGACGATCCTCACACCTCAAACAAAGGCTATCGCCATTTGGATGAGTTTTGATATTAATCTCAAAAATGAGTTTAGTTCTGTGAGGAGGTCTTCCTCGTATGGTATATGGTTCTGTGAGGAGGTCTTCCTCGTATGGTACATGGTTGTGATGTGAGGAGGTCTTCCTCGTACGGTACATGGTTGTGATGTGAGGAGGTCTTCCTCGTATGGTACATGGTTGTGATGTGAGGAGGTCTTCCTCGTATGGTACATGGTTCTGTGAGGAGGTCTTCCTCGTATGGTACATGGTTGTGATGTGAGGAGGTCTTCCTCGTATGGTACATGGTTCTGTGAGGAGGTCTTCCTCGTATGTTACATGGTTGTGATGTGAGGAGGTCTTCCTCGTATGGTACATGGTTGTGATGTGAGGAGGTCTTCCTCGTATGGTACATGGTTCTGTGAGGAGGTCTTCCTCGTATGGTACATGGTTCTGTGAGGAGGTCTTCCTCGTATGGTACATGGTTGTGATGTGAGGAGGTCTTCCTCGTATGTTACATGGTTGTGATGTGAGGAGGTCTTCCTCGTATGTTACATGGTTGTGATGTGAGGAGGTCTTCCTCGTATGTTACATGGTTCTGTGAGGAGGTCTTCCTCGTATGGTACATGGTTGTGATGTGAGGAGGTCTTCCTCGTATAGTACATGGTTGTGATGTGAGGAGGTCTTCCTCGTATAGTACATGGTTGTGATGTGAGGAGGTCTTCCTCGTATGGTACATGGTTGTGATGTGAGGAGGTCTTCCTCGTATGGTACATGGTTGTGATGTGAGGAGGTCTTCCTCGTATAGTACATGGTTGTGATGTGAGGAGGTCTTCCTCGTATGTTACATGGTTGTGATGTGAGGAGGTCTTCCTCGTATGTTACATGGTTGTGATGTGAGGAGGTCTTCCTCGTATGTTACATGGTTGTGATGTGAGGAGGTCTTCCTCGTATGGTACATGGTTGTGATGTTATACAACATGGTAAGTGTTGTGAGTTGTGTTCTGGTCACTACACGTCCTCCCCGGACGATGGATCATAACGACGTAGTCACAAGTAGTTACGGTGAACTGCTGGTTATGCGTGGTGACCTGTGCCTCACTCATCTGTCCTCCACCAACACCACTGAACCACTGTGGTGCTCCAACACGTACGACCCACCACCACCACCAGCACCAGCCCCCCCCCCCCCACCAAAAAGTCCCCAGTGGTCATCAACACAAGCAACGCGGCACTCCCCTCCACCCCCCACCCCTCCCTCCCCCTCCTCCCCCACCCCTCCCTCCCCTCCTCCCCCCACCCCCCCTCCCCCTCCCTTACAACTAGGCTGATTGTATCAGGAACTTTCCAGAATATGGAACATGGGCGTCAGGTCCAGCCCTCCACCATGGGAGGGACCAGACTGGACCCCCACCATGGGAGGGACCAGACTGGACCCACCACCATGGGAGGGACCAGACTGGACCCACCACCATGGGAGGGACCAGACTGAACCCACCACCATGGGAGGGACCAGACTGGACCCACCACCATGGGAGGGACCAGACTGGACCCACCACCATGGGAGGGACCAGACTGAACCCACCACCATGGGAGGGACCAGACTGAACCCCCACCATGGGAGGGACCAGACTGAACCCACCACCATGGGAGGGACCAGACTGGACCCACCACCATGGGAGGGACCAGACTGGACCCCCACCATGGGAGGGACCAGACTGGACCCCCACCATGGGAGGGACCAGACTGAACCCACCACCATGGGAGGGACCAGACTGGACCCACCACCATGGGAGGGACCAGACTGAACCCACTACATATTCACGGTCTAAATCACATAAACTCTTAGTCAAACACGAACAACCTTATCCCACCTTCCTGTCAACGTTGGCATTACCACAACCGGGTAATCTACCACAGGAAAGTGGAAGTAGTTGTAGGTAGATGGGTGGAGGGTATTGCTGGACTGTTCCCTGCTTAGTGGAAGATTGGCACATCATTACTAAGACCATCCGGGTCAAACCTCCACACTCCATGTTCTGGTGACATGTTGTTCTTCCTCGTGTGACCCACACACAACCCGGACACAAGGAGGTCCTTCTACATATCCAGGATGTAGGAGACCTGGCCACCAAGGTGGACGGGTTATGGTACACTACATCGTCAGGACCTGTGACAGGAATGTGTGATGGGAAGGACTAGTGACTCACTGTGAAAGATGGAGTGAACAGCGTGATGGTAATAGACAATTGTGTTAATGTATAACTATGCACACAGACACACACACACAGGCACACACACATATTCAAACACGCGTTCATATATGAAAATATGTATAAATTGCAAGAGGTCACAGTGGTGTGCTTGACCTGGTATGTGCATAAAACCCGTGTTTCATTTTTCTCGTGGTTTTATATATATATATATATATATATATATATATATATATATATATATATATATATATATATATATTTTTGTTTTTTTTTTTTTATACTTTGTCGCTGTCTCCCGCGTTTGCGAGGTAGCGGAAGGAAACAGACGAAAGAAATGGCCCAACCCCCCCCATACACATGTACATACACACGTCCACACACACAAATATACATACCTACACAGCTTTCCATGGTTTACCCCGGACGCTTCACATGCCTTGATTCAATCCACTGACAGCACGTCAACCCCTGTATACCACATCGCTCCAATTCACTCTATTCCTTGCCCTCCTTTCACCCTCCTGCATGTTCAGGCCCCGATCACACAAAATCTTTTTCACTCCATCTTTCCACCTCCAATTTGGTCTCCCTCTTCTCGTTCCCTCCACCTCCGACACATATATCCTCTTGGTCAATCTTTCCTCACTCATTCTCTCCATGTGCCCAAACCATTTTAAAACACCCTCTTCTGCTCTCTCAACCACGCTCTTTTTATTTCCACACATCTCTCTTACCCTTACGTTACTTACTCGATCAAACCACCTCACACCACACATTGTCCTCAAACATCTCATTTCCAGCACATCCATCCTCCTGCGCACAACTCTATCCATAGCCCACGCCTCGCAACCATACAACATTGTTGGAACTACTATTCCTTCAAACATACCCATTTTTGCTTTCCGGGATAATGTTCTCGACTTCCACACATTTTTCAAGGCTCCCAAAATTTTCGCCCCCTCCCCCACCCTATGATCCACTTCCGCTTCCATGGTTCCATCCGCTGACAGATCCACTCCCAGATATCTAAAACACTTCACTTCCTCCAGTTTTTCACCATTCAAACTCACCTCCCAATTGACTTGACCCTCAACCCTACTGTACCTAATAACCTTGCTCTTATTCACATTTACTCTTAACTTTCTTCTTCCACACACTTTACCAAACTCCGTCACCAGCTTCTGCAGTTTCTCACATGAATCCGCCACCAGCGCTGTATCATCAGCGAACAACAACTGACTCACTTCCCAAGCTCTCTCATCCCCAACAGACTTCATACTTGCCCCTCTTTCCAAGACTCTTGCATTTACCTCCCTAACAACCCCATCCATAAACAAATTAAACAACCATGGAGACATCACACACCCCTACCGCAAACCTACATTCACTGAGAACCAATCACTTTCCTCTCTTCCTACACGTACACATGCCTTACTTCCTCGATAAAAACTTTTCACTGCTTCTAACAACTTGCCTCCCACACCATATGTTCTTAATACCTTCCACAGAGCATCTCTATCAACTCTATCATATGCCTTCTCCAGATCCATAAATGCTACATACAAATCCATTTGCTTTTCTAAGTATTTCTCACATACATTCTTCAAAGCAAACACCTGATCCACACATCCTCTACCACTTCTGAAACCACACTGCTCTTCCCCAATCTGATGCTCTGTACATGCCTTCACCCTTTCAATCAATACCCTCCCATATAATTTACCAGGAATACTCAACAAACTTATACCTCTGTAATTTGAGCACTCACTCTTATCCCCTTTGCCTTTGTACAATGGCACTATGCACGCATTCCGCCAATCCTCAGGCACCTCACCATGAGTCATACATACATTAAATAACCTTACCAACCAGTCAACAATACAGTCACCCCCTTTTTTAATAAATTCCACTGCAATACCATCCAAACCTGCTGCCTTGCAGGTTTAGAAAGGGTAGTGAGTGGTGGGATGAAGAAGTAAGAGTATTAGTGAAAGAGAAGAGAGAGGCATTTGGACGATTTTTGCAGGGAAAAAATGCAATTGAGTGGGAGAAGTATAAAAGAAAGAGACAGGAGGTCAAGAGAAAGGTGCAAGAGGTGAAAAAAAGGGCAAATGAGAGTTGGGGTGAGAGACTATCAGTAAATTTTAGGGAGAATAAAAAGATGTTCTGGAAGGAGGTAAATAGGGTGCGTAAGACAAGGGAGCAAATGGGAACTTCAGTGAAGGGCGTAAATGGGGAGGTGATAACAAGTAGTGGTGATGTGAGAAGGAGATGGAATGAGTATTTTGAAGGTTTGTTGAATGTGTCTGATGACAGAGTAGCAGATATAGGGTGTTTGGGTCGAGGTGGTGTGCAAAGTGAGAGGGTTAGGGAAAATGATTTGGTAAACAGAGAAGAGGTAGTAAAAGCTTTGCGGAAGATGAAAGCCGGCAAGGCAGCAGGTTTGGATGGTATTGCAGTGGAATTTATTATATATATATATATATATATATATATATATATATATTCATTTCAAGCTGAGGGTTTGTTTTCTAGGTTGTTTCTTGCATTTTTCATGTGTATATATATGTATGTGTGTGTGTGTGTATGTGCGTATGTGTGTGTATGTGTGTGTGTGTGTATATGTATATATATATGTATATTATCCCTGGGGATAGGGGTGAAAGAATACTTCCCACGTATTCCTCGCGTGTCGTAGAAAGCGACTAGAGGGGACGGGAGCGGGGGGCCGGAAATCCTCCCCTCCTTGTATTAACTTTCTAAAATGGGAAACAGAAGGAGTCACGCGGGGAGTGATCATCCTCCTCGAAGGCTCAGAGTGGGGTGCCTAAATGTGTGTGGATGTAACCAAGATGTGAAAAAAGGAGAGATAGGTAGTATGTTTGAGGAAAGGAACCTGGATGTTTTGGCTCTGAGTGAAACGAAGCTCAAGGGTAAAGGGGAAGAGTGGTTTGGAAATGTCTGGGGAGTGAAGTCAGGGGTTAGTGAGAGGACAAGAGCAAGGGAAGGAGTAGCAATACTCCTGAAACAGGAGTTGTGGGAGTATGTGATAGAATGTAAGAAAGTAAATTCTCGATTAATATGGGTAAAATTGAAAGTTGATGGAGAGAGGTGGGTGATTATTGGTGCATATGCACCTGGGCATGAGAAGAAAGATCATGAGAGGCAAGTGTTTTGGGAGCAGCTGAATGAGTGTGTTAGCGGTTTTGATGCACGAGACCGGGTTATAGTGATGGGTGATTTGAATGCAAAGGTGAGTAATGTGGCAGTTGAGGGAATAATTGGTATGCATGGGGTGTTCAGTGTTGTAAATGGAAATGGTGAAGAGCTTGTAGATTTATGTGCTGAAAAAGGACTGATGATTGGGAATACCTGGTTTAAAAAGCGAGATATACATAAGTATACTTATGTAAGTAGGAGAGATGGCCAGAGAGCGTTATTGGATTACGTGTTAATTGACAGGCGTGCGAAAGAGAGACTTTTGGATGTTAATGTGCTGAGAGGTGCAACTGGAGGGATGTCTGATCATTATCTTGTGGAGGCTAAGGTGAAGATTAGTATGGGTTTTCAGAAAAGAGGAGTGAATGTTGGGGTGAAGAAGGTGGTGAGAGTAAGTGAGCTTGGGAAGGAGACCTGTGTGGGGAAGTACCAGGAGAGACTGTGTACAGAATGGAAAAAGGTGAGAACAATGGAAGTAAGGGGAGTGGGGGAGGAATGGGATGTATTTAGGGAATCAGTGATGGATTGCGCAAAAGATGCTTGTGGCATGAGAAGAGTGGGAGGTGGGCTGTTTAGAAAGGGTAGTGAGTGGTGGGATGAAGAAGTAAGAGTATTAGTGAAAGAGAAGAGAGAGGCATTTGGACGATTTTTGCAGGGAAAAATGCAATTGAGTGGGAGAAGTATAAAAGAAAGAGACAGGAGGTCAAGAGAAAGGTGCAAGAGGTGAAAAAAAGGGCAAATGAGAGTTGGGGTGAGAGACTATCAGTAAATTTTAGGGAGAATAAAAAGATGTTCTGGAAGGAGGTAAATAGGGTGCGTAAGACAAGGGAGCAAATGGGAACTTCAGTGAAGGGCGTAAATGGGGAGGTGATAACAAGTAGTGGTGATGTGAGAAGGAGATGGAATGAGTATTTTGAAGGTTTGTTGAATGTGTCTGATGACAGAGTAGCAGATATAGGGTGTTTTGGTCGAGGTGGTGTGCAAAGTGAGAGGGTTAGGGAAAATGATTTGGTAAACAGAGAAGAGGTAGTAAAAGTTTTGCGGAAGATGAAAGCCGGCAAGGCAGCAGGTTTGGATGGTATTGCAGTGGAATTTATTAAAAAAGGGGGTGACTGTATTGTTGACTGGTTGGTAAGGTTATTTAATGTATGTATGACTCATGGTGAGGTGCCTGAGGATTGGCGGAATGCGTGCATAGTGCCATTGTACAAAGGCAAAGGGGATAAGAGTGAGTGCTCAAATTACAGAGGTATAAGTTTGTTGAGTATTCCTGGTAAATTATATGGGAGGGTATTGATTGAGAGGGTGAAGGCATGTACAGAGCATCAGATTGGGGAAGAGCAGTGCGGTTTCAGAAGTGGTAGAGGATGTGTGGATCAGGTGTTTGCTTTGAAGAATGTATGTGAGAAATACTTAGAAAAGCAAATGGATTTGTATGTAGCATTTATGGATCTGGAGAAGGCATATGATAGAGTTGATAGAGATGCTCTGTGGAAGGTATTAAGAATATATGGTGTGAGAGGCAAGTTGTTAGAAGCAGTGAAAAGTTTTTATCGAGGATGTAAGGCATGTGTACGTGAAGGAAGAGAGGAAAGTGATTGGTTCTCAGTGAATGTAGGTTTGCGGTAGGGGTGTGTGATGTCTCCATGGTTGTTTAATTTGTTTATGGATGGGGTTGTTAGGGAGGTAAATGCAAGAGTCCTGGAAAGAGGGGCAAGTATGAAGTCTGTTGGGGATGAGAGAGCTTGGGAAGTGAGTCAGTTGTTGTTCGCTGATGATACAGCGCTGGTGGCTGATTCATGTGAGAAACTGCAGAAGCTGGTGACTGAGTTTGGTAAAGTGTGTGGAAGAAGAAAGTTAAGAGTAAATGTGAATAAGAGCAAGGTTATTAGGTACAGTAGGGTTGAGGGTCAAGTCAATTGGGAGGTGAGTTTGAATGGAGAAAAACTGGAGGAAGTGAAGTGTTTTAGATATCTGGGAGTGGATCTGTCAGCGGATGGAACCATGGAAGCGGAAGTGGATCATAGGGTGGGGGAGGGGGCGAAAATTTTGGGAGCCTTGAAAAATGTGTGGAAGTCGAGAACATTATCTCGGAAAGCAAAAATGGGTATGTTTGAAGGAATAGTGGTTCCAACAATGCTGTATGGTTGCGAGGCGTGGGCTATGGATAGAGTTGTGCGCAGGAGGATGGATGTGCTGGAAATGAGATGTTTGAGGACAATGTGTGGTGTGAGGTGGTTTGATCGAGTAAGTAACGTAAGGGTAAGAGAGATGTGTGGAAATAAAAAGAGCGTGGTTGAGAGAGCAGAAGAGGGTGTTTTGAAATGGTTTGGGCACATGGAGAGAATGAGTGAGGAAAGATTGACCAAGAGGATATACGTGTCGGAGGTGGAGGGAACGAGGAGAAGAGGGAGACCAAATTGGAGGTGGAAAGATGGAGTGAAAAAGATTTTGTGTGATCGGGGCCTGAACATGCAGGAGGGTGAAAGGAGGGCAAGGAATAGAGTGAATTGGAGCGATGTGGTATACAGGGGTTGACGTGCTGTCAGTGGATTGAATCAAGGCATGTGAAGCGTCTGGGGTAAACCATGGAAAGCTGTGTAGGTATGTATATTTGCGTGTGTGGACGTGTGTATGTACATGTGTATGGGGGGGGGGGTTGGGCCATTTCTTTCGTCTGTTTCCTTGCGCTACCTCGCAAATGCGGGAGACAGCGACAAAGTATAAAAAAAAAAAAAAAAAAAAAAATATATATATATATATATATATATATATATATATATATATATATATATATATATATATATATATATATATATATATATATATGTATGTATATCATCCCTGGGGTTAGGGGAGAAAGAATACTTCCCACGTATTCCCTGCGTGTCGTAGGTGTCGTAGAAGGCGACTGAAAGGGAAGGGAGCGGGTGGCTCGAAATCCTCCCCTCTCGTTTTTTTTTTTTAATTTTCCAAAAGAAGGGACAGAGAAGGGGGGCCAGGTGAGGATATTCCCTCAAAGGTCCAGTCCTCTGTTCTTAACGCAACCTCGCTAATGCGGGAGAGGGCGAATAGTATGAAAGAAAGAAAAAAAAAAAAAAAATATATATATATATATATATATATATATATATATATATATATATATATATATATATATATATATATATATATATATCTAACAAAAGGGTAGAAATATACACATTAACAGGTCATTGTGATTTCATATCTACATACAGTATTTCCAATGAGGCGGAACCATATCTGAATATGTTTGATGATTTCATAATTGGAAAAAGAGATTTGAGAAAAAAAAATTTGGATTACGAAATAATGCAAAGAGACCAAGACATGATACACCAGTGGTCAGACAAATGACTGATGAAATTCAAACCCTTAAAGGCAAAAGTGTAGAAGATGGGAATGAGTTTAAATGGACCGTAGGTTGAGCACTGTACTGGGGGAGATGAGGTACGAGAGTCAAACTGTATGTGGCAGAGACACAAGGGTGAGCTGGACCATGAACCTGTCGTCACCAGGACCGTGAAGGAGGCAAACTATGATTTGCTTAACCACATAATTCACTCCCAACTTGAGGCCTGTGACGTGCAGGAAGACATACACAATGTAGGTTCGAATCCTCAGTGGAAAGTGCTTCATCAGCTTGACCTCCTCACACCTGGGCCACGTTGAGCGACTGGCAAAGGGTCATGGGAATGCAACGAGAATGGTACAAGACCTGAGTGGAATAAGTGATGAAGGGAGAAGGGAAGCCTTCGGTGTGGCCATACTGGAAGAAGGTAGGGTAAGGGCAGATGTGATGACTGGATATAAAATCCTCAGAGGCCACAAAGACGGAGTTATAGAACGGTTGTCTGATGCTGGCAATGTGTCCAGAACAAGAGTGCACAGCTGGGTGACCAGCGTGAGGAAAAGTACGGAGGGACGTGAGGAAGTGTACAGAGGGACGTGAGGAAGTGTACAGAGGGACGTGAGGAAGTGTAAGGAGGGACGTGAGGAAGTGTACAGAGGGACGTGAGGAAGTGTACAGAGGGACGTGAGGAAGTGTACAGAGGGACGTGAGGAAGTGTACAGAGGGACGTGAGGAAGTGTACAGAGGGACGTGAGGAAGTGTAAGGAGGGACGTGAGGAAGTGTACAGAGGGACGTGAGGAAGTGTACAGAGGGACGTGAGGAAGTGTACAGAGGGACGTGAGGAAGCGTATGGAGGGACGTAAATAAGTGTACGGAGGGACGTGAGGAAGTGTACGGAGGGACGTGAGGAAGTGTACGGAGGGACGTGAGGAAGTGTACGGAGGCACGTGAGGAAGTGTATGGAGGCACGTGAGGAAGTGTACGGAGGCACATGAGGAATATAACTCGTGGAAGATGTAAAGTTATGAATGAGTCAGTACAAGTATCGCAGGAATATACAACAACATTCAACAAACTAGCGAGGTTTAAAGTAGAGGCTTCAAGTGTAGTACTTCCCCTGGATACGTACAAACATGTTATGAAACAAATGTTACAACCCACGTGACCAGATGTACACACCTGCATACAGACCTCTTCACACACACACACACACACACACACACACACACACACACACACACACACACACACACAAACTTAGAGAAAGAAAAAAAGAGAGAGTGGGGAAGGGGACGGGGGGAATGTAAACCTCCCTCCTCGTACAGTACAAATAAGTGATTAATGACAAATAGGCAATTACACCCAACACCATAACAGAGACACACAGAGAAGGAAACCATTAGTTCGTTTGTTCCTGACACTCCCTTCTGAGAACAGGAAGGATCTTTATATATATATAAATATATATATATATATATATATATATATATATATATATATATATATATATATATATATATATATATATATATATATATATATATGAGATCTGTTTTCATGTTTGATCGCCGTTTCCCGTGTTAGCGGGGTAGCACCAGGAATCAGACGAAGAAATGATGCATCTGCTCGCGTCGTTTTTCTATCCGTTGTATGTAATGCATCGAAACCACAGCTCCCTATCCACGTTCAGGCCCCACAAACCTTTACATGTTTTACCCCAGACGTTTCACATGCCCTGGTTTAGTCCACTGACAGCACGTCGACCCCGGTATACCGCATCGTTCCAATTCACTCTATTCCTTGCACGCCTTTCACCCTCCTGCATGTTCAGGCCCCGATAGCTCAAATTTTTTTTTACTCCATCCTTCCATCTTGGATCCAATTTGGTCTCCCACTTCTCCTCGTTCCCTCCACCTCTGACACATATATCCTCTTTGTCAATCTTTCCTCACTCATTCTCTCCATGTGACCAAACCATTTCAACACACCCTCTTCTGCTCTCTCAACCACACTCTTTGTATTTCCACGCATCTC
>NC_092225.1:103946212-103991212 GCF_036320965.1 Panulirus ornatus | reverse complement strand
GGTTAAGATCAAGATAATGGACATATCTACAGAGGAAAGACAGGCCAGACGTGTGAATGTGGTGAGTGGTCACAGCATCTTGCCTCAGTCACCTTCAGACAGCTGGAGATAAGATGACAGTTGTATGATAAGAACAGTAAGAACGGAGAGAAGAAACAATATATGATACAACGTTATCATTACTGACGAGAATCTCCAAGTGTGACACACGAATAGTGATGCTACTCATAATCTAAATGAAATTCCATATTACTGACACGCTTATACAGACTGGTACACACACTCTCTCTCTCTCTCTCTCTCTCTCTCTCTCTCTCTCTCTCTCTCTCTCCCATATTCCACCATGGTTCCCGCCGTGTTCCTCCTTCACCAGCGCCGGCCGAGTGCTCTAATATTTACATCCCCTGACCCAGTTCTTGGAGACGCATCCCATGCATGCGGATGTGAGGAGCCTTGCCCCATACGAACGCTGTGGCCTCCGCTGGGAAATCTACGTCCTGATGGAATCCATTACGTTGCTGTAATTTACAAAGAGAACATTGGCATCCCAGAAGCATTTGATCCTAAACTGTAGGAGAAATACTAAAGATAAGAGACTACATTAAAGTGCAGTGAAAGCAGTGTTGTTTGTTTATATATGAGGCGTTCTTTTTATTCATTTATTTACGGTAATTTTCGTGATTTTTGTTTTAGTGTTTACCATCTTTTAATGTCCATGTTGTGTATTTGTTTACCCATTTATTGTTACTCTGTTCCTGTGGTTAAATTTTTGTTGCTTTCAGAATTCCTTTGACGTCTAAATAATATCTGTCTGTCTTTATCAGCCAAGTTCACCCACTTATCTGTCTGTCTGTCCATCTTTCTCTTGCTTCTCCCCACATGTCTGATAGACGTCTGTCTACTTCCAAATCTATGATAATGTTCTGTCAGGCCTTATCCCTGTGTCTGTGTGTCTGTTTATACAACCAGTCTGAACTTCTTATCAGTATGTCTGTTTTATGTCTAATAAATTTTCTGCTTGTAGTTACCTTATCTTCTTGTCTGTCTGCTTAGACGTTTTGACTGCCTAGCGTGTCTTTCCGGATCTCTGCCTAAGCTGAATATTTACTTGTCTCTGATTATAGAAAATGGAAGAGGGTTGAAATTCATTCCTTACATAAACAGTTGGTATTAGTCTCCTGATTAATGATGATGATCACAAAGGCTGGGATGGTGATGTTCCTGTGGCTCCGATGGGTTCATTGAGGTTTTGGGGTCGCACTACATCTCTGGGACGAGGGATCTCTGGCAGCAGGAGGTGACGGTGGGGAGAGACTGGTGTAGATGTTCCTTCCCGAGCTGCTGGATGAGGTCCAAGTGTTAGGTAGTGAGACTCGGGAGGAGGACTGTTTGAGTCACTTTTATGACTGTTGGTGTGCACTGGAACCGAGGATGACCTCGCATGACCTTTCCCTCACCTTTCCTAGTGTCCCTGGTCGTGTGGTGGGCAGGGGAGGGATGGGGAGACCAGGTGGGGAGACATAGGTGAGCATGGGAAGAATAAGTCATGTTCAGACACAGGGGAGACTGCGTGTCTTGATTTATGTAGGGTCGATAACTGGAGGACTCAATGATGGTGTTTACGTAGTCCTTGCTTAGTGTGTCGTGCTGAGTGACACTGAGTAGCTTGGTGTCTGTCCTCCTCTGTGTCTAACGGTCTTATGTAAGACGCTCACCTGCCTGGCGTCGTCGGCAGTGCTGTTGTCGTCAACATGTTGGGTAAGTGATGCAACATGGCCGCCAATATGTTGTTAGGCGAGCGGTCTGGTCTAGTGAATAACCCAGCAACGTCTGATGAATGACGGAGCGGTCTGGTCTAGTGAATAACCCAGCAACGTCTGATGAATGACGGAGCGGTCTGGTCTAGTGAATAACCCTGCGGCAACGTCTGATGAATGAAGGACGTCAAGGATAGGCAGGACTCTGCTCTGGTGTCCTAACTGGCCACACGCAGGAGTAATTGATCGACCCACCTGCTGACTGACTCCTGACTCTCACGGTCCCAATAAATAAACTATCTAAACTCTCGTATGTTGTCCACATTCACCACATTCTTCTTCAATTCATCCATCATTCTCATACAACAAAAGTTCTTCTGCATATACATCTTATAACAAGTTTCTTGCTGAACATCATGTTATATCGTCTTGTTGTTCTATCCTCCATCTCTCGAAAGAAGTGTTCACCGTCAGCGTTATCAATCCGTTGTAGAAAATGTAAGATTGTGGTCAGGTTGTCCCTCACTCCTCTCTCTTCCAAGGTGAAAAAGTCTAAGTTCTTTACCCTTTTTTATTAACTCAGCTTTCTTAATTCTGGTATTATCTTTTGGTCTCCTCTGTACCTTCTCTATCAGCCTCCCAGAAGATCCATACGCAAAAAACAAAAAAAAATCTACCCAGCTTCATTTTTTGTCCAATCTCAGAGGTTCTCCACGCATGACCTTCTCACCCTGAAACCATGTTGTCTCTGGCTAAGGTAATTTTTCCTCTTCAGGAAGTTATCCATTTTCTTTCTGATTATCTCTCTCTCAGTCCCTCACAGACCACACTGGTCAGGGAGGCCAGTCTGTAGCTCGACGCCAAATGATGGTCTTCCTGCGTACAGGCAGGTGTGACGTTTTCCTATATGCACTCCCGCGACACGTTCTCTTTCTCCAGCGACATCTTGAACAGTATTTCAAAAGTTTTCAAGTGTAATATGTACAAACCCTCAGCATATACAGTGTCATAAGTCTTGTATGGGCAAGATCCTTAAGTATTCTGTTCATATCTTTACTACGTATCTCAGTGTTGTCTGAGGCCTCTCATTGGTGATGGGGTCATAGTGTCTTTACCTCTATATCTCCACATATCCATATATCATCCTCCACGACTCTTCCTTTCTGAATCGCTAAACCTGATTAGCTGATCTTTAACCGACAATTTAATTCTGAACAACTTGTGGAACAGGTTTGAACTTTCTCCTGAACTGAACATAATATTCTTATCAAAGATTCTTTGTTCGTCTGTCCTTATTGTGATTTACTCGTTCCTTGTTTTCTTGTACCTTACAACTGCTGGCTGGCTGAGGTACTGATTGTATTTTCGTCACTGCACATCTCAAAGCTCCTTTCCTTTTTGACGTTTTGTATTCAACCAATTCTCTCTCCTTCTTAACTTGGCACACATAAACACACACTCACACACACACACACACACACACACACACACACACACACACACACACACACACACACCTGCCTAAGCCAGGTACCCTTTCATCAACCATCGTTGAGGGGAAGATGAGCACCTGGGTCGGCTGTGGGCCGTCTAACGCGCCCGAGGAGCGAATCCGAGTAGGCCCGTGTGTGTATCATTGAGGGTGTGCTGGTGACGTGACTGTGGTAGTGAATGTTGAAGTGATGGTGTAATTGTGGGGATGATGGTGAGAGTGTGTTGGTGATGGTGAGAGTCTGGTGGTGATGGTGTGAGTGTGGTGGTGATGGTGTGAGTGTGGTGGTAATGGTGTGATTGTGGAGTAATGGTGAGAGAGTGTGTGCTGGTGATGGTGAGTGTGTGCTGGTGATGGTGAGAGTGTGGTGGTGATGGTGAGAGTGTGCGTCTGTGCTGCTGGCCAGTAATAACAGTCCGCTGTGTAAACTTGGTCTGCTGTTGTGGCGAAGGAGCGGAAAGCGAGTTCTAGGAAATCGTGACAACAAACTCGGTTCCTCAACTGCTACCCTCGGGGGGTCTCCCAGCGACGACCTCGAGCCCGAGGACGTAGACGCCTCGACCAAGATGTCTTCAGAACGTGAGGCAACAACGGGACCCTCCTGGAATGACGTCTTCTACTCGCGTGTTAGTTGGGGAGTTGAAGTATACACTCAGACCCCGACCTCCGCTCCCCTGCTGCTGTGATGGAGTGTGCAAATGGTGCCAGTGGGACGCCTGGGTACAGCAAGTTCAATGCACGAGTAAAGAAGATTACAGAGAAAACATGTGAGGGAGAGAGGAACACTGGAACAATTTTGGTATACGATTCGGAAGTAGTACCTTCCAGTTTGTTGTCATGGATTGTGAAAATGTGTGTTGATGTGAGGAAGGTGAGGAAGATGTGTGTTGGTGTGAGGAAGGTGAGGAAGATGTGTGTTGGTGTGAGGAAGGTGATGAGGATGTGTGTGAGGAAGGTGAGGAAGGTGAGGAAGGTGAGGAAGATGTGTGTTGGTGTGAGGAAGGTGATGAGGATGTGTGTGAGGAAGGTGAGGAAGATGCGTGTTGGTGTGAGAAAGGTGATGAGGATGTGTGTGAGGAAGGTGAGGAAGGTGAGGAAGATGTGTGTTGATGTGAGGAAGGTGAGGAAGATGTGTGTTGGTGTGAGGAAGGTGAGGAAGATGTGTGTTGGTGTGAGGAAGGTGAGGAAGATGTGTGTTGGTGTGAGGAAGGTGAGGAAGGTGAGGAAGATGTGTGTTGGTGTGAGGAAGGTGATAAGGATGTGTGTGAGGAAGGTGAGGAAGATGTGTGCTGGTGTGAGGAAGGTGATGAAGATGCGTGCTGGCATGAGGAAGGTGAGGAAGGTGAGGAAGATGTGTGTTGGTGTGAGGAAGGTGAGGAAGGTGATGAAGATGCGTGCTGGCATGAGGAAGGTGAGGAAGGTGATGAGGACATGTGATCACTTGTTGTCCTGTGATCATTACTATGAGAGATGGCAGAAGCGGAGGGTTACATGTTGTCAGTAGCAATATACACCGAGGCTGTGGGAAGACCTACATCGAGTCAGGAGGTTCTCAGGTGGGATACAGAACTTCAAAACCATGTGGAATTCAGTAGTGTATTCAACAGCGAAGACAGAACAGAAGACAGCGAGAGAAGCGAGCAAAAACAACCAGAAGGCAAGACGGGAGACACCAAATGAGACAAGAAAGAAAACCACGGGAAGGTCTGTGGGGCCTGGTTGTGTGGATAGGGTGCCCTGGTCTTAGTGCATTACACATGACGGCTTGAGCTACCTTGCCGACGCAGGAAATGGCAGACATGTATAATACATATACAGCATCCGCTACAGAAAGGTTTAAGCCACGAGAAGAAGCTCTCTATCTGGTGTGGAAGCCATTATTCATACAGTCAAGCCATGCGCTAGGCCGGCAAGCCTCTGCACTGTTCAGAAAGCCGCCATGCTAGTCAGGCTCGTATCAATAGAGTCAAAACATTTTGACCTGCGTCAGGAAAACCTCCAGCCACCCCCAGAGACCCGTGGCTTAAGCCTTTAAGTCCTGGTGTGACGCGGGACACGTCTGCTGGGCGAAGTCTTACAGATCTCTGGGGGAAAAAGTGACGGTAGGTTTCCGTGACGCTGCTGACGAGGTTCACAAAATGTTGTTCGGTCTTTCAACACACTTATCACCGCTTCACCTCCCAACACACACAAGACATTCCACTGTACAGCATGATGTATTGTGATGCTGGCTATGGGCCTTACCTGCTGACGTTCGTCCCTAGATGTTGTGCCACGTGTAATTACCATTTAATTACGTATCTGTGCCACACAGGGAGGGAGCTCTGCACTCGTGGAGTTCCGTCATCTGATCTTTCTCTACTATATCGTATAACGTTATATACTTCTTGCTTCTGTGTGATCTCCATAGTAATGGTCTCATAGCTCAGTATTCCCACTTCCCACCTTTGCTCTTATACTATGAGAGTAATTCTGTACATGTGTTCTGACATTTCTTGCTTCATTCTGTACGCGTGACCTCCGGCTGTTCTATGTCTCCATCTCTCGCGTGTGCGTTTGTGAGTGTATGTGTTTCTGAGAGGGAGAGAGAGAGAGAGAGAGAGAGAGAGAGAGAGAGAGAGAGAGAGAGAGAGAGAGAGAGAGAGAGAGAGAGAGAGAGAGCGCCTGTCTGTCTCTTCCTCTGTATGTGTATACCATGATAATCAGGAAGACTCCAGCTCGTCCCTGACGAGGGAGACGTGACACAAGCGACTCCTGGGTCACGGATGTCAAGGGTCTTGTGTTTATCCTGGAGACGTGGCCCAAGCACGTACGTGTGTGTGTGTGTGTGTGTGTGTGTGTGTGTGTGTGTGTGTGTGTCAGGCCAGGGAGAGAAAGTCGTGGCTGACGCAGGGGTAGTTAAACTACACGAGGAGACAAGTCTTTCAAAGACAGCTAGGGAAGTGTGAAGACAGGAGGTGTGTGTGTGTGTGTGTGTGTGTGTGTGTGTGTGTGTGTGTGTGTGTGTGTGTGTGTCTGTGTGTGTGTGTGTGTGTGTGTGTGTGTGTGTGTGTGTGTGTGTCTGTGTGTCTGTGTGTGTGTGTGTGTGTGCCAGGGTGCTACACAGAGGTATAATTGGTAAGAGGATATATCAGTGAGAGGAGGAGAGCGCTGCTGGGAAGGGAGATGGTCAGGGGAATGAAACACATATATTGTGTACAATCCTAACCAAAAATACCGGAGTCGAGTGCAGTGAAGGGATGTTAAGGGGAGATATAGACTCGAGACCTTCATGGTGAGGGACACAGATGACCCAAGTGCTGGATTATTGAGCTCACAATGTGGGCCTCACCTCCGTCTACGATCATGGATGGATTAAAGGTGACCAATCATCAATGACATCTGATGACAAAATCATCCCTACTCCTTCTCCCGTCATGTCAAGCTGGCTGCTCAGGCTTCAGGGATGAAACTTTAAACATTTTAAAGAATCATGTATATATTGGGCTCAAGTGGCGAGCATAATGCTGTGATATACGTCTTCTGAAAAGGCTTAACACTACATAGGTAGAATGGGAGGTCTGTACAATGAAAGGACTGTACTGGGAGGGCTGTACACTGGGAGGACTTTACACTGGGAGGATGTACACTAGGATGGTTGTACACTGGGGGGGCTGTACACTGGGAGGACTGTACACTGGGAGGACTGTACACTAGGATGGTTGTACACTGGGAGGGCTGTACACTGGGAGGACTGTACACTGGGAGGGCTGTACACTAAGATGGTTGTACACTGGGAGGACTGTACACTGGGAGGGCTGTACACTAAGATGGTTGTACACTGGGAGGGCTGTACACTGGGAGGGCTGTACACTAAGATGGTTGTACACTGGGAGGACTGTACACTGGGAGGACTGTACACTGGGAGGGCTGTACACTAAGATGGTTGTACACTGGGAGGACTGTACACTGGGAGGGCTGTACACTAAGATGGTTGTACACTGGGAGGGCTGTACACTGGGAGGACTGTACACTGGGAGGGCTGTACACTAAGATGGTTGTACACTGGGAGGGCTGTACACTGGGAGGACTGTACACTGGGAGGGCTGTACACTGGGAGGGCTGTACACTAAGATGGTTGTACACTGGGAGGACTGTACACTGGGAGGGCTGTACACTAAGATGGTTGTACACTGGGAGGGCTGTACACTGGGAGGGCTGTACACTGGGAGGACTGTACACTGGGAGGGCTGTACACTAAGATGGTTGTACACTGGGAGGACTGTACACAGGGAGGGCTGTACACTAAGATGGTTGTACACTGGGAGGGCTGTACACTGGGAGGACTGTACACTGGGAGGGCTGTACACTAAGATGGTTGTACACTGGGGGGGCTGTACACTGGGAGGGCTGTACACTAAGATGGTTGTACACTGGGGGGGCTGTACACTGGGAGGACTGTACACTAGGAGGGTTGTACACTGGGGGGGCTGTAGACTGGGAGGACTGTACACTAAGATGGTTGTACACTGGGAGGGCTGTACACTGGGAGGGCTGTACACACAGTGTTTCGGGCTTTGAAGGTCAAGTTTCTAGGGCCAGACCTCAGCTTGTGTTCTTTTGTGATATAATCTTTAAGTTTACCTTATGTTTGGTTAGGTATTCCTGTTAACGGCATTTCTTAGAAGAGCCTGAATTGTCTCTTGCCAGAGAACAGAGCATGTCAAGGTGGAACACATCAAGATAAAAATCAATGTAATCACCAGCTGTTGCAATTCGAAATAGAGATACAATATACACTATATACACTATGTTTTATACACCTTTAATTACCACAAGGCCAGTGATTATCATAAAAGTATCTGTACAACTATTAAGTACCGTGAAACAACGATCAGATACAGTAACTCTATCGTTGTAGGCGCCATTAATTAATCAAGGTTAAACCAACAACAGATTAACTTTATTTTCTCTTGTAATAAAAAAACCATCTTATGCGTCTCCACAGCCCAGGTGTATAAGCATTCATTTGTCAGCGAGTTTAGAAAACCCTCAGAGGAGATGATATCCTGCTCAGCCCGCTGAGGTACAGGCAGGGGAGACGAGTGAAGGAAGGGGGAGGTAACAGGATTATCTGGGGAAGACACAAGGGACGGAGGAAGGTGGGAGGTTAGTCATGAGGATGAAAGAAAAAAGAGGAAATAAATGGTTGTGAGGAGAGTGAGGAGTGATCGCTTGCCTGTGTTGGTTCACATATACGTGGCTCTGGCAGGGAAGCGTCTGGACCTGTACCTGTAAGGGGGAGAGGAAAGTAATGTTGTTGCATGCAGTTACGTACAGACGAGTTAGGAAACACCGAGTTGAGGAAGGAGGTAGGGATGTCAATGGTGTTTACACGAGTTTACATGAGAAAGACAGACAACACGAGGCCTGATTGGCCCACGACTGGGTTATCTGGTAAAAACAAAAGGAGTTCAACTTGACCAGAAAGGGATACGAAGGCATTCCAGCAACAGCAGATCACGGGTCCCATCGAGGTTGTTTGTGATAATGGAAGAGATCAGGAGCTTGGAGAGCACTGTGGTGAGGGAGGAAAACTCACAGATTCCTCAATGAGAAGTCTGTGTATATCTCACATGTAACGGAATATATTTCTACTGGTGCAGAATTACATCTGATGGTGAAGAATATGATCTTAGACCAAGGCAGATGTGGTCTGAGGAGCGTAATGTTGATAGTGATATCATAATAGTGAAGACGAAGACGATAGCAATGATGGTTTTATAGATATTGTGAACTGCTGCATCTGTTAGTGAACGTGAGGAGTATCAGCTAGTCTGAAGAAAACAGGAAATATGAGTGTAATGATTCTAGTGAAGGAAGTGTTGATGCTTACCACAGTGATGAGAAAAATGATAAAGACGCTGATGATAACGGTAATAACGGAGGTAAAAACAATGGTAGTTTAGACGGCGATGAAGATGAGGGCAAGTTTACTGCTAACAAACACTTGTGTCGGAAAAGATGATTATGACTTTATTGATGAAGATGGTTAGTATAATAATGATGAATGATGAAGGTAACAGCTATGGAAGGTGACGTATTCTAAGCTACCTGGATAATGGTGCCAGTGAGGACCATGGACGTTAAAAGAAAACGAGGCTGATAATGAAAATTGATGATGAGTGGGTCAATATATATACATATATATATATATATATATATATATATATATATATATATATATATATATATATATATATATATATATATAGCAAGGCTGAGGATTCTAGTGACAATGGTCAAGAGATTATTTAGAGGTACTGAGAGAACCAGTTTTTACGGACCTCTCTATGGTTTTCCTCTGACCGCTTCATAAGTCCTGGTTTAGCTCAATGACAACACGTCGCCCCTTGTATACAACATTGCACCAGTTCGCTGTATCACCTATATGTCTCATTTTTTCCCTCATATGAAACAGCCAAGAACAGAAAGACAAAATATAAACGTCCTTATAAGTCATGTTGATCTTAACGACATGGTTTAAGGATAAGTACAATACAATACTCATTAATGTAGATCAAAAGTTTAGAAACATGTCCCAACAGCTCCCTTGATTCTTGTGTCATCTGTTCCCGAAGGAAAGCAACAGTTCATCCATATCGCTGAGTAACAACTCACCAACGTGGGGCAAATCTTCACATTCTGGGATAATTTTCCTTTCCCTTATACTGTGTTGCACGTTTCCGCCCGTGTAGCCAGCACTGGGAAAAGCTGGCAATGACATGGAGCAACATGAAAGTTGTAATCATGACTTCCCCTCTTCCCTCACTCATCTACTGTGAGGAAAGTCATGGCCTCCAACCTCTTCCCGTAACTTAGCTCCCGTATCTGAGACGCCATCTGTGTTGCGCTCCTCCAGACCTTCTCTATCAGATCTATTGTATAGTGTCGGGCGAGGTGGTCAAAAAACTGGAGATGTATTCTCGATGGCAATTTACGTAAGTCTCATAAAGCCGAACGCAATAGTTGTTAATAGGTTAACCTAAGATTAGATAGGAAAAAATTATTGGTCATAATTTTGTAAGGTGATATGAACCATTTTCATCTATGATTATTACATGTGGTTTAATTTTTTTTTTTTGTTAATTCCTGATGTCAAGTACCAAAAATATTTTTACACAAACTCGGTTTTCAAGCATGGCTCAGCGACCGATAAAGGTCACACAATGAAAAAGGGTTTTAGTCTTTTTTTCCTTTTTTTTGGACATTTCCAACTGAGTTTGAAATGACATTACAAACCCATAAATATTTTTCGTTCAGTTAACGGAGGGGTAAATTCTAACCTTCACATATTATGGGTATGTATTATACACACGTGCAGGGTTACACACACACACACACACACACACACACACACACACACACACACACACACATATTTACTTCTGTATTTGTGTTTACTTTGTTTTATACATTAATCCTGGAGCAACGTTGTTTATTGTTTCATTTTTCTATAAATTTTCAAGCTTTCGTTGCTGTTAGTAATTATTATCATTATTATTATTATTATCATTATCACTATTATTATTATTATCATTATTATTATTATTATTATTATTATTATTATTATTATTATTATTATTATTCTTACTATTGTCATTATCATAATCACTGTTATTACTGCCATCATTATTATTGTCATTACTATTATTATTATTATTATTAGTATCAATATTATTATCATTGTTATTATCACTATTGTCATCATGATTAATATCATTATCATTATGATCTATATCATTATCATTATTATCATCATTATCATTGTTATCATTATCATCATCATTATCATTGTTATCATTATCATCATCATTATCATTGTTATCAAAGCCGTGTGTAAGAGGCAGTGTAACAGACTGGCTGGAGTGGATTGGATTACAATTAAATTTCTCGAAGCCGTGGTTGACTATGTTGCTGAGCGGTTAGTTAAGATTTTCCGTGTTTGCTTCATGCTGAGACGCCTGAAGACTGGCGGAATGACTTGATGGTGCCATTACATGAAATCAAGAGGAGCAAAAGTAACTTTGAATCATAGAGTCGTTTGTACGTTGAGTGTACCTGGTAAGCTGTGTGGGGGAAAGTAGTAAGTGAGGGAGAGGTAGGGAAGAACAATGTGGCTCCTGAAGTGGTAGAGAACATGAAGATCAGGTGTTCGCTCTGAGTCAGTGTGAGAAGTGCGTACAGGAATATAATGGTCTGTATGTGTGATATATGGGTCCGAGGAAAGCTTATGATAGAGTTGATACAGATGCCTAGTGGAAGGTGTCACGAATATATGGTGCGGACGGAAAGTTGCTAAAACAGGAGTTTCTATGATAGGGCTTCACATGCCCTGGTTCAATCCATTGACAGCACGTCGACCCCGGTATACCACATCGTTCCAGTTCACTCTATTCCTTGCAAGCCTTTCACCCTCCTGCATGTTCAGGCCCCGATCACTCAAAATCTTTTTCACTCCATCTTTCCACCTCCAATTTGGTCTCCCACTTCTCCTCGTTCCCTCCACCTCTGACACATATATCCTCTTGGTCAATCTTTCCTCACTCATTCTCTCCATGTGACTAAACCATTTCAAAATACCCTCTTCTGCTCTCTCAACCACACTCTTTTTATTACCACACATCTTTCTTACCTTTTCATTAATTAATCGATCAAACCACCTCACATCACATATTGTCCTCAAACATCTCATTTCCAGCACATCCACCCTCCTCCGCACAAGTCTATCTATATCCCACGCCTTGCAACCATATAACATTGTTGGAACCACTATTCCTACAAACATACACATTTCTGTTTTCCGAGATAATGTTCTTGACTTCCACACATTCTTCAAGGCTCCCAGAACTTTCGCCCCCACCCCCACCTTATGATTCACTTCCGCTTCCATGGTTCCATCCGCTGCCAAATCCACGCCCAGATATCTAAAACACTTTACTTCCTCCAGTTTTTCTCCATTCAAACTTACCTCCCAATTGACTTCTCCCTCAACCCTACTGTACTTAATAACCTTGCTCTTATTCACATTTACTCTCAGCTTTCTTCTTTCACACACTTTACCAAACTCAGTCACCAGCTTCTGCAGTTTCTCACCCAAATCAGCAACAAGCGCCGTATCATCAGCGAACAACAACTGACTCACTTCCCAAGCTCTCTCATCCACAACAGACTGCATACTTACCCCTCTTTCCAAAACTCTTGCATTCACCTCCCTAACAACCCCATCCATAAAAAAATCAAACAACCTTGGAGACATCACGCACCCCTGCCGCAAACCAACATTCACTGAGAACCAATCAATTTCCGCTATTCCAACTCGTACACATGCCTTACATCCTCGATAAAAACTTTTCACTGCTTCTAACAACTTGCCTCCCACACCATATATTCTTAATACCTTCCACAGAGCATCTCTATCAACTCTATCATATGCCTTCTCCAGATCCATAAATGCTACACACAAATCCATTTGTTTTTCTAAGTATTTCTCACATACATTCTTCAAAGCAAACATCTGATCCACACATCCTCTACCACTTCTGAAACCACACTGCTCTTCCCCAATCTGAGGCTCTGTACATGCCTTCACCCTCTCAATCAATACCCTCCCATATAATTTACCAGGAATACTCAACAAACTTATACCTCTGTAATTTGAGCACTCACTTTTATCCAATTTGCCTTTGTACAATGGCACTATTTTTATTTATTTATTTTGCTTTGTCGCTGTCTCCCGCGTTAGCGAGGTAGCGCAAGGAAACAGACGAAAGAATGGCCCAACCCACCCACATACACATGTATATACATACACACACACACACACACACACATAGTGCAATGGCACTAGCAAGCATATATATATATATATATATATATATATTATATATATATATATATATATATATATATATATATATATATATATATATATATATATATATATATATATATATATATATATATATATGTACACTTTTGTTTTTCTGTTTGTGTGAGTAACATACAGCGCAAACCAGTTCAGGCATTTCATTCCCCGTGCAGCTCCAGGTACCTAAATTCGTCGTGCCCCAGTTAGCCAAGCTCTACGCCTGACAGACATTCAACTCCATTGTTCCGAGGCCATTTATACCCGGCGCGTCACTGCCATCGACACCTTTTAAATCCACAACAACTCCGACGTTTAAATTTGGAAGTGTACAGAACTATGAGGGTAAGTTATAAACGATCATCCTCATCCACACCGTTTAAATCCGACGTCTCCTACGTACGTCACCCAGTATGTGGCAGACGTTTAATGTCAGAGCGTCGTAGACGTTTAATCCTGACGGGATTCGACTTGCGGATCCTCGTCTCGTCATAGACGTAGAGCCAATGAGCCGACCATTTAAACCCCCACTCGATGCAGACATTTAAATTTCCCAGACTCGCTGAAGTAAATGGCTGGACGGGTTTCCCTTCAGACATGTCCCTCGTTCTTTAAATGAACTTGTTTAGTAGTGTGAGTGGCTGTGATAATGTTGAATAGGAAGTAATTATGATTAGTCTCGTGTGCGGTTATCTGTGAAGTGGTGAGGCGGAGGAGGAGGAAGGAACCTGACCTGACTTAGGAAGTTGATAAAACTTGTGAGACCTGATGTAGGCAGACCGGCTGGGCTAGGCTCACTGCCCCGTGGGGCAAGACCTGAGGTGTGTTGGGGTTAGGCAGGCAGAGTGGGTTAGGCTTCGTGCCCCTGAGATGGGGCCAGGCAGGCTTAGTAGGGGACACTTCGCGCCCCATGGGGCTAGAGCTGATTTGCTGGGGCCAGGCAGACCAGGTGGGGAACGCCCCATGCCCCGTGGGGCGGCGGGGTGGCTGCAACGGCCGTTGTCTGGGGCTGGTGTAGTGTGTTCAGCTTTGCAACACATTTTCTGTGACGTCGATTGATTGCAGCACAGACTGGGACACACACTGTGTGAAGATATGACTCAATATAAACCATTCCTAAAATCTTGGCGCTCATTCCTACACACAACACAACCCTGGTTTATATGGTAGTTTGCAGGCGCTGTTCACTGAGGGAAAAAGATATGTATTAATTAACGACTTGACGGCCAGTCAAACGGAGATGACCACAGCTATAGTGAATAGTAGACCAGAAGAATATTTTTTGATACCAATATGTACAAATATCTTTCCTTGTCACACACACACACACACACACACACACACACACACACACTCTCCCTATAGGTCAGTTGAAGCCTAACAGGGGTCGAACCCCATGGATTCAAATCCTGGGAGCTGCAATCGGCTCACAGCTAACCCAGGTGTTCTTACTTCCTTTAGGGCTGGTAGACAAATGGATGCTTAGCTTATGCTAGTGTGTGTGTGTGTGTGTGTGTGTGTGTGTGTGTGTGTTTCATACATGTTTGCCATTTCTTGCGTGGGTGAGGCAGAGTCAAGAACAGATGGTTGAGCCATAGAGAAAAAATCCTCACCTGGCTCCTCGCTCTGTTCTTCCTTTTAGAAATTTATACGAGAGAGGAGGATATCCAACCACCCACTCCGGCCCCTCTTAGTCGCCGTCTACGACACACAGGGAATACGTGAACAGTATTTTTTTCTCCCCTATCCCCAGGGATGATATATATATATATATATATATATATATATATATATATATATATGTGGTATACCGGGGTTGACGTGCTGTCAGTGGATTGAATCAAGGCATGTGAAGCGTCTGGGGTAAACCATGGAAAGTTGTGTAGGTATGTATATTTGCGTGTGTGGACGTATGTATATACATGTGTATGGGGAGGGGGGGATTGGGCCATTTCTTTCGGCTGTTTCCTTGCGCTACCTCGCAAACGCGGGAGACAGCGACAAAGTATAAAAAAAAAAAAAAAAAAAATATATATATATATATATATATATATATATATATATATATATATATATATATGAAAAAATGTAAGAAACAATTTATAAAACAAACTTTTAGCTTGAAATGAATGAAAAAAATGAGTTTGGTAAAGTGTGTGGAAGAAGAAAGTTGAGAGTAAATGTGAATAAGAGCAAGGTTATTAGGTACAGTAGGGGTGAGGGTCAAGTCAATTGGGAGGTGAGTTTGAATGGAGAAAAACTGGAGGAAGTGAAGTGTTTTAGATATCTGGGAGTGGATCTGTCAGCGGATGGAACCATGGAAGCGGAAGTGGATCATAGGGTGGGGGAGGGGGCGAAAATTTTGGGAGCCTTGAAAAATGTGTGGAAGTCGAGAACATTATCTCGGAAAGCGAAAATGGGTATGTTTGAGGGAATAGTGGTTCCAACAATGTTGTATGGTTGCGAGGCGTGGGCTATGGATAGAGATGTGCGCAGGAGGATGGATGTGCTGGAAATGAGATGTTTGAGGACAATGTGTGGTGTGAGGTGGTTTGATCGAGTAAGTAACGTAAGGGTAAGAGAGATGTGTGGAAATAAAAAGAGCGTGGTTGAGAGAGCAGAAGAGGGTGTTTTGAAATGGTTTGGGCACATGGAGAGAATGAGTGAGGAGAGATTGACCAAGAGGATATATGTGTCGGAGGTGGAGGGAACGAGGAGAAGAGGGAGACCAAATTGGAGGTGGAAAGATGGAGTGAAAAAGATTTTGTGTGATCGGGGCCTGAACATGCAGGAGGGTGAAAGGAGGGCAAGGAATAGAGTGAATTGGAGTCATGTGGTATACAGGGGTTGACGTGCTGTCAGTGGATTGAATCAAGGCATGTGAAGCGTCTGGGGTAAACCATGGAAAGCTGTGTAGGTATGTATATTTGCGTGTGTGGACGTGTGTATGTACATGTGTATGGGGGGGGGGGCCATTTCTTTCGTCTGTTTCCTTGCGCTACCTCGCAAACGCGGGAGACAGCGACAAAGTATAAAAAAAAAAAAAAAAAAAAAAAAAAAAAATATATATATATATATATATATATATATATATATAAACACCGTGAATTGCCATAATTCACGATGAATCTGATGAATAATTTTATGATAACAAGTTCAGACATGATATTCATTTGACATCATTTCTATTTTTACGATTTCTTAACAAGAGGGAAATTACGGAAAACAGAAAGAGGGTTTCGAGTTTGTTCTCCGAAGCGAGGACTTGAACATTTTGAGAGCGAGTAATTAAAAGTAACTACATTTCATAAAAAGGTGGATTCATTAATACACTTTTATTTACTCTGGACTACCATCCACTTGTAATTGGTTTTCGTCTACGTATCAAAATCAAGACGAAAAATCTGATCATAGAAAAACGACATCTTCACTCGAATTTCTCAAAAATCTGTACAATTTACTTTCTACTTTAAGTTGTAAGAACGCAATAGTTTTTTGTTTTCATTTTTTGTTTTATTCAGAAAAGTAAGTTCGATATGACATGAAATTGTAGACGTTTTTCTCTTCCCTTGTAATCATTCTTACTAATTAACACAGTCTCCCGTCCCATAACACAGTCCCTCTCCCATAACACTGTCTCCTGTCCCATAACACAGTCCCTCTCCCATAATACAGTCCCCTCTCCCATAACACAGTCTCCCGTCCTATAACACAGTCACCCGTCCCATAACACAGTCCCCTCTCCCATAACACAGTCTCCCGTCCTATAACACAGTCACCCGTCCCATAACACAGTCCCCTCTCCCATAACACAGTCTCCCGTCCCATAACACAGTCACCCGTCCCATAACACAGTCTCCCGTCCTATAACACAGTCACCCGTCCCATAACACAGTCCCCTCTCCCATAACACAGTCTCCCGTCCCATAACACAGTCACCCGTCCCATAACACAGTCTCCCGTCCTATAACACAGTCACCCGTCCCATAACACAGTCTCTCGTTCTTATCTGTTAATGAATTCTGTTTCTGATTTTCCTTTTTACTTATGAGCTTCGTATCATGTTTTGCATTGCAACTAGACTTGCACTGGCTGAATATATAATTTCATTCATATTCACATACACATTATATATATATATATATATATATATATATATATATATATATATATATATATATATATATATATATATATGTATATTTCTACTTTCGTGTAATAATCATATCATCAGGTAAGATACAAGGAAAAATATAACAGTCAGTTGATATACAACGAAGAGACGTAGCTAGGACGCCATTTGGTAAACAAGTTAAAGAGGAGATGATACAGGTGAGACGAGGGTTGTGAAAGACAGTGAGTCTCGAACATAGTCATGTGTACGGAGATACAGGAGAGATGAAGGAACGTGGCAGAAGATGAGACTAAATGAAACCAGAGGAGTGGGTGAGGAATCCTTGGTGTTGCAGGCAGCAGTACTGACATGTGCTAGAGAAGTATGTGGCACATGAGAGGTGGGATACAGGCTTGTGAGAGAGGATAGCGAGAGGTGTCATGAGGAAGTTAACTGCTAGTGAAAGAGAAATGGGATGTGTACTGGCGTTACTTGTAGGGAAGGAGTGCAAGTGATTGGGAGATGTACAAGAGAAACCGGCCGGGATTATCGACGCAGGGAGAGTAGTTAAGGAAATGGTAATAAACAAAGAAGAGGTGAAGAGGAGATGGAGTGAACTTTTGTGAAACACTGTTGACTTTGGTTGATGCTGGGGTGACAGATGTAGGGTGTCTGGGTCATGGAAGTGTGCGAAGCATGAGAGTCATAGTAAATGGTCGGGTGAAAAACTGAAGGGAAATCAAAAGTCACGCGTTACGGTAAGGAGTGGAAAAGTGGTTAGAGTTAATGAGACTATAGTTCAGTTGCTCAGGCGCTGTTGACTGGTTAGTGAGGATTTTCACTATATATATGGCTCAAGGTTAGGTACCTGAGGACTGGGGGAATGACTGTGCGGTACCAAGCGGCTTTCGGTGTGGTGGAAGATGCGTAGACCGCGTGTTAGCTATAAAGAATTTGCATAAGAAATATTTAGAGAGAGGAGAGGATCTAGAAAAAGTGTATCATACAGTTGAAAAAGATGCTTTATGGGAAGTGCTACGAGTATATTGTGAGGAAGGTAAGCTACTGGAAGCACTGAGGAACTTTTATCACAAGAGTAAGGTGTGTGTGTGTGGAAGGAGCAGAGGGCGAGTTCATTCAAATGAAAGGGGGTCACCGTCAAGGGTGAATGATGTCACTATGGCTGTTTAATCCGTTTATGAATAGTGTGGTGAGAGAGGAGGATGCGCAGGTTTCAGAGTGAGGTGCAAGTATCCACTCTGTTAGGGGATGGGAAGCCTGGAAGGTGAGTCATCTGGAAAACGACAAAAAACTGGTGTTCAAGTCTGGAAAAGTGTGTGAAAATAGAAAGTTGAGAGTTAAAGTGATAAAACTGCGGTAACGAGGCTTAGAAGGGAAGAAAGACGGTCCAGTGTGAATGGTGAATACCTGGAGAAAGTGGGGACAATACTGAGGACAATACGTGGTGTGAGGTGGTCTGATCGAGTAAGTAATGAAAGGGTAAGAGAGATGTGTGGTAATAAATAGAGTGTGGTTGAGAGAGCAGAAGAGGGTGTGTTGAAATGATTTGATCACATGGAGAGAATGAGTGAGGAAAGATTGACAAAGAGGATATAGGTGTCAGAAGTGGAGGGAACGAAGAGAAGTGGGAGACCAAATTGGAGGTGGAAGGATGAAGTGAAAAAGATTTTGAGCGATCGAGGCCAGGACATGCAGGGGGGTGAAAGGCGTGCAATGAATAGAGCGAATTGGAACGATGTGGTATACCGGGGTCGACGTGCTGTCACTGGATCGAACCAGGGCATGTGAAGCGTCTGGGGTAAACCATGAAAAGTTCTATGGGGCCTGGATGTGGAAAGGGAGCTGTGGTTTCGGTGCATTATACATGACAGCTCGTGTATGGATGAGAGCGGATGCAGCCTTTCTCCATTAGTTCCTAGCGCTACCTCGCTATCGCAACAAACAGCGATCAAGTATGAAAAAATCGGACATATGGGGAGAACAGAAAGAGAGAGAGAGAGAGAGAGAGAGAGAGAGAGAGAGAGAGAGAGAGAGAGAGAGAGAGAGAGAGAGAGAGAGGGGGGGAGGCTGAAAGAGAGAAAAAGAGGGAGAAGGGGTGACACTCCACTATGTACAGTGAAACAAAACACATAAAAACCATGGCATGTAGAACTGAATAGCAGGATAGAACTGGAAAAAAAAACCCCGCTTGGGGTCAGCTTGGATAAATTGTTGAATCATGGGGAGTGAGCGCAGGTGTTGATGTCACCAGCAACACACACGCGGAATTCAAAAACGCTTCGAGGAATCATGATTTGTAACACGACACAAAAACAACAGCTTTTTGGGTAGACAGTGGCTGACCCCACCTGTGGTGAGGGTGGTGGCTGACCCCCACCTGTGGTGAGGGTGGTGGCTGACCCCCACCTGTGGTGAGGGTGGTGGCTGACCCCCACCTGTGGTGAGGGTGGTGGCTGACCCCCACCTGTGGTGAGGGTGGTGGCTGACCCCACCTGTGGTGAGGGTGGTGGCTGACCCCACCTGTGGTGAGGGTGGTGGCTGACCCCACCTGTGGTGAGGGTGGTGGCTGACCCCCACCTGTGGTGAGGGTGGTGGCTGACCCCCACCTGTGGTGAGGGTGGTGGCTGACCCCCACCTGTGGTGAGGGTGGTGGCTGACCCCACCTGTGGTGAGGGTGGTGGCTGACCCCACCTGTGGTGAGGGTGGTGGCTGACCCCCACCTGTGGTGAGGGTGGTGGCTGACCCCACCTGTGGTGAGGGTGGTGGCTGACCCCACCTGTGGTGAGGGTGGTGGCTGACCCCACCTGTGGTGAGGGTGGTGGCTGACCCCCACCTGTGGTGAGGGTGGTGGCTGACCCCCACCTGTGGTGAGGGTGGTGGCTGACCCCACCTGTGGTGAGGGTGGTGGCTGACCCCACCTGTGGTGAGGGTGGTGGCTGACCCCACCTGTGGTGAGGGTGGTGGCTGACCCCACCTGTGGTGAGGGTGGTGGCTGACCCCACCTGTGGTGAGGGTGGTGGCTGACCCCACCTGTGGTGAGGGTGGTGGCTGACCCCACCTGTGGTGAGGGTGGTGGCTGACCCCACCTGTGGTGAGGGTGGTGGCTGACCCCACCTGTGGTGAGGGTGGTGGCTGACCCCACCTGTGGTGAGGGTGGTGGCTGACCCCACCTGTGGTGAGGGTGGTGGCTGACCCCACCTGTGGTGAGGGTGGTAGCTCAACCATGTACGTACACATGTACGTATGTGTACGTGTAGTTTGTGTGGGAATGTGTTTACACTGTTTTGTGTGTGTTTACCTGTATGTGTGTATCACTAAGTGCGTAAATTAATCTTCGTATTGAATATCAGTTTACTGAATTAACTGTGAGGAAAAACTTAAACAAATAAAAAAGATATAATGTGCTATAACCATCTAAAGGAGAAGGGTTAATCAAACAGTGTTTACAAACACAAAGGTGTAGCAGTCAAATGACGAGTGTTGATGGTACTTGGCTGGGATGAAACTGTTCCTATAGCATCGTGCATGACCTCGGGTGAAACTGATGCAATTGTAGTACGAAACTGCAACATGGGGATGAGGGATCTCTAGTGGTTTGAGGTGACGGTGGCGAGGTTGGTGTGCTACATAGCATCTTCCCAGACACTCAGATGTGATGAGGTCCGAGTGATGGCTGGAGAGGGGGCGAGCGGGAGAGTCAATATGCTAAGTGTTTCTTTGATAGATGGTTTCAGAGGTAAAGAGAAAGATTTTCTATGTCCTTTTCTAACACCTTCTCCAGTAGCCCCAGTCTGTGATGGACAGGAAGAAAGACAGGCGGGAATGGTGCAGGTGAGTTAAGGAAGTAGTCTAGATGTTCACGAGTTCGAGAGCAACATGAAGGAGGCTGTGACCTGGTGAGCGAGGAGGGAGGTGCACAGGTTGAGATGTGAGGCTGACGAGCTTAGCTACGGACTTGTTTTGGTTGATGGTGACTTGGTCGACGGTGGTCCAGTGTTGGAGACGACTGAGAGAGCTTTGTTGGTAGAACTCTTGTGTTAGTGTGTGTGTGTGTGTGTGTGTGTGTGTGTGTGTGTGCGTGTGTGTGTGTGTGTGTGTGTGTGTGTGTTTTACATTCTAAGACACAGGTATTTCACTTCCTCCAAAATTCGTAAATGCTTTTCCTTGCATCTTCTATTTCCCTTAGTTAACCACTCTACATTTCAATTAAGGCCCGGCCTTAATGTGGACTTTGGTCCGTGAGTGGAACCTTCAACGTAAAAAAGGAAAATAATTGAAGGATGTGGAGTAACGCAGTGTTGAGTGTCAGCTTACGAGTGCTTTTGTTTATTTGTAGAAGTGAAATCGTTTCTAGAACGGAGACAGGACAGAACCTTGAGGGACATCACTGTTGATGGAAAAAGAGGGAGGGGCTGAGCCATCAACAACTACGGAGATAGATCGGCCAGGGAGGAAGCTACACATGAAGAAGCAAAGTGAAGGAGGAAATCCAAAAGAAGAAATTTACAGAGGAGACCCCAGTGTCACATACTGTCAAAAGCTTTGGATATGTCAAGGACAACCACACAGGATTCCTTAAAATCTTTCAGAGATGATGACCGAATATTAGCAATATAGGAGAGAATATCACCAATCACCAGTGGATCTCGTCTTCTGGTAGCCATACTGATGATCCGAGAGAAGACAATGAGATTCAAGATATATTAGGATATGGGAGGAGGAAGGATATGGTAGATGTCAGAACAACAGGTTGATAGTTAGAGTGGTTACAACGGTCAGTCTTCTTCGGGATGGGATGTACCAATGCATGCTTCCAAGAACAAGGGAAAGTTCTGGTTTTTAAACAGACGCGGAACAGACGAGCAAGCACAGGTGCAAGTCCAGAGGCACACTCTTTCAGTACACGGGGATGGGTGCCATCAGGACCATACAACTTGTTTGTGCCCACAGAGAGAAGCGCTTTTTGGACAGTCTGAAAGATTACGGGGAGAGGCATAGCATTAGTAAGATGAGCGTCAGGGGTGAAGGAATGTTAAAGTCATCCGAGGTGGAGTTAGAGGAGACACGGGAACCAAAGAGAGTTGCTGTGTCTACGGGAGTGAGAGTTATGGTTACGGCAGAACGGAAAAGTGAAGGAAAGGTAGAGCGTCAGAAGCTAAACTAGGTTTTCCTATCATTTCATCATGATCATGACAGGAAAATGGAGAAAATATACATTTTTCCCCTAGTTTCAATTTGTTTATGTTCTGTATGTACAGAGGCACCTGATTCAACCTACTGAATTAGAAATGGAGTGATGATAACGGATAGATTAATGGAAAGATAGGCAAACATTTATTTGGTAGGAAAGAATACATCAAACAGTTCAACAGCAGTTGCTGTATTACACATAGGAAAAAGAAATACATATACTGTACAATAGCATAGTAAATGTCATCCTCTTTTCATTACTGAAGCCGACCAACCCATTAGCTTAGACAGATGAATATCTCTGATGTCAAAGATAACAGGAACCACCATTGCGGAAGATAACAACAAAAACCACCACACTGCTGTCAAATATTTGATACCCATCAGTGTAGTGAGGCAGGAGGACGTCCATCGTGTGTCAAGAGACCAGAAATAACGAAAGAGAGTTTCGTATCAGGTTTACACATGTGACGAAGCGAGCAGCGTTGTCGTTCTGCTGAGATGGAGAAGCACCTCTGCCGTCTGCAGGGGTGTGTAGAGGGCAGCACCTTCCCGCAAAGGAAGCATGTGTTCTTACACGGAAGCAGCTCAACTTGAAAATTGTATTTTTTTTTTGTACCGTGAGATACAAAGGGAATTATTTACCCTCTAGGTTTTTGGTGTTGAAAGTTCTAAGTCATTTTCAACCTTTTCTCGCTCCTTGGAAAGGTGCAGAAGACGTTGGCAATCAATAAAGACCTGGATAGAGCATCCGCGAGTCATAGTCACGAGAGTATTCCAGGAGCCCAACGAGCCAAGGGCTTCGACATCCGGTGCAGTAACTCTGATCTGCCTCTGGAAGAGCAGGACATACCTGCGCCAGAGCAAGAGGATACTTACCAACCTCCTTCTGCAGGAGGAAAGGTCCTAATCTTTTTGTAAAGGAGTCATGAGCTGCAGTAATGGGTTCACGAGAATCATAATACGTCATACGTATCATACATACCGGAGGGGACATTTTTTGACACGTATATGTGCTGTATTTAGATGAGGTTGCATGTATGATGTCGTAAAAGCTTTTGTTCGTGCGGGTGATCGTCATAATCCTGGCATTTCCATAAACATTTCCAAGTAATCCTTACCTTCATGAGAGAGTGCGGGAGGAAATCTTTTCCACATTTTTAAGTCAATAAGTTTGTCTGTCTTTTTTTTTTCGCTTTTTTACATCTTCCAGCTCAACCAGAGGAGACGATTAACATCACAGCTTTAAAAAGCAAAAGGACAGCTTGGCACAGTTACTTTAAATGGTGACATGATGAAAGATGACATTTCTTTGGCTGATGAGATAACTTCAGTTTATAACCTAGTAAGATCATAGTTTGGGTTCATTATGGTTCGTTCTCTTTAATATTCCTCTGTGTTGGTATACAAAGACATTTGAAAATGAGGTTTTCAAGATGACATGAACAAAAAAGTTCTTTTAATGTCTCTGCCTCAGAGTCATACTCAGGTATTCATCTGTACCGCAAGGTTACAAATTTAAAACCTAACTGATCGGAATGCAAAGAATAACTCTCGAAAAATTACAGAAAAAAAAACATGTTGGTGTGTTTAGTTGACCTTCAGTGTGTGTGTGTGAGGAGAGAGAGAGAGATAGAGAGAGAGAGAGAGAGAGAAGAGAGAGAGAGAGAGAGAGAGAGGAGAGAGAGAGAGAGAGAGAGAGAGAGAGGGGGGGGAGGCTGAAAGAGAGAAAAAGAGGGAGAAGGGGTGACACTCCACTATGTACAGTGAAACAAAACACATAAAAACCATGGCATGTAGAACTGAATAGCAGGATAGAACTGGAAAAAAAACCCCGCTTGGGGTCAGCTTGGATAAATTGTTGAATCATGGGGAGTGAGCGCAGGTGTTGATGTCACCAGCAACACACACGCGGAATTCAAAAACGCTTCGAGGAATCATGATTTGTAACACGACACAAAAACAACAGCTTTTTGGGTAGACAGTGGCTGACCCCCACCTGTGGTGAGGGTGGTGGCTGACCCCCACCTGTGGTGAGGGTGGTGGCTGACCCCCACCTGTGGTGAGGGTGGTGGCTGACCCCCACCTGTGGTGAGGGTGGTGGCTGACCCCCACCTGTGGTGAGGGTGGTGGCTGACCCCACCTGTGGTGAGGGTGGTGGCTGACCCCACCTGTGGTGAGGGTGGTGGCTGACCCCCACCTGTGGTGAGGGTGGTGGCTGACCCCCACCTGTGGTGAGGGTGGTGGCTGACCCCCACCTGTGGTGAGGGTGGTGGCTGACCCCCACCTGTGGTGAGGGTGGTGGCTGACCCCACCTGTGGTGAGGGTGGTAGCTGACCCCACCTGTGGTGAGGGTGGTGGCTGACCCCCACCTGTGGTGAGGGTGGTGGCTGACCCCACCTGTGGTGAGGGTGGTGGCTGACCCCACCTGTGGTGAGGGTGGTGGCTGACCCCACCTGTGGTGAGGGTGGTGGCTGACCCCCACCTGTGGTGAGGGTGGTGGCTGACCCCCACCTGTGGTGAGGGTGGTGGCTGACCCCACCTGTGGTGAGGGTGGTGGCTGACCCCACCTGTGGTGAGGGTGGTGGCTGACCCCACCTGTGGTGAGGGTGGTGGCTGACCCCACCTGTGGTGAGGGTGGTGGCTGACCCCACCTGTGGTGAGGGTGGTGGCTGACCCCACCTGTGGTGAGGGTGGTGGCTGACCCCACCTGTGGTGAGGGTGGTGGCTGACCCCACCTGTGGTGAGGGTGGTGGCTGACCCCACCTGTGGTGAGGGTGGTGGCTGACCCCACCTGTGGTGAGGGTGGTGGCTGACCCCACCTGTGGTGAGGGTGGTGGCTGACCCCACCTGTGGTGAGGGTGGTAGCTCAACCATGTACGTACACATGTAAGTATGTGTACGTGTAGTTTGTGTGGGAATGTGTTTACACTGTTTTGTGTGTGTTTACCTGTATGTGTGTATCACTAAGTGCGTAAATTAATCTTCGTATTGAATATCAGTTTACTGAATTAACTGTGAGGAAAAACTTAAACAAATAAAAAAGATATAATGTGCTATAACCATCTAAAGGAGAAGGGTTAATCAACAGTGTTTACAAACACAAAGGTGTAGCAGTCAAATGACGAGTGTTGATGGTACTTGGCTGGGATGAAACTGTTCCTATAGCATCGTGCATGACCTCGGGTGAAACTGATGCAATTGTAGTACGAAACTGCAACATGGGGATGAGGGATCTCTAGTGGTTTGAGGTGACGGTGGCGAGGTTGGTGTGCTACATAGCATCTTCCCAGACACTCAGATGTGATGAGGTCCGAGTGATGGCTGGAGAGGGGGCGAGCGGGAGAGTCAATATGCTAAGTGTTTCTTTGATAGATGGTTTCAGAGGTAAAGAGAAAGATTTTCTATGTCCTTTTCTAACACCTTCTCCAGTAGCCCCAGTCTGTGATGGACAGGAAGAAAGACAGGCGGGAATGGTGCAGGTGAGTTAAGGAAGTAGTCTAGATGTTCACGAGTTCGAGAGCAACATGAAGGAGGCTGTGACCTGGTGAGCGAGGAGGGAGGTGCACAGGTTGAGATGTGAGGCTGACGAGCTTAGCTACGGACTTGTTTTGGTTGATGGTGACTTGGTCGACGGTGGTCCAGTGTTGGAGACGACTGAGAGAGCTTTGTTGGTAGAACTCTTGTGTTAGTGTGTGTGTGTGTGTGTGTGTGTGTGTGTGTGTGTGTGCGTGTGTGTGTGTGTGTGTGTGTGTGTGTGTTTTACATTCTAAGACACAGGTATTTCACTTCCTCCAAAATTCGTAAATGCTTTCCTTGCATCTTCTATTTCCCTTAGTTAACCACTCTACATTTCAATTAAGGCCCGGCCTTAATGTGGACTTTGGTCCGTGAGTGGAACCTTCAACGTAAAAAAGGAAAATAATTGAAGGATGTGGAGTAACGCAGTGTTGAGTGTCAGCTTACGAGTGCTTTTGTTTATTTGTAGAAGTGAAATCGTTTCTAGAACGGAGACAGGACAGAACCTTGAGGGACATCACTGTTGATGGAAAAAGAGGGAGGGGCTGAGCCATCAACAACTACGGAGATAGATCGGCCAGGGAGGAAGCTACACATGAAGAAGCAAAGTGAAGGAGGAAATCCAAAAGAAGAAATTTACAGAGGAGACCCCAGTGTCACATACTGTCAAAAGCTTTGGATATGTCAAGGACAACCACACAGGATTCCTTAAAATCTTTCAGAGATGATGACCGAATATTAGCAATATAGGAGAGAATATCACCAATCACCAGTGGATCTCGTCTTCTGGTAGCCATACTGATGATCCGAGAGAAGACAATGAGATTCAAGATATATTAGGATATGGGAGGAGGAAGGATATGGTAGATGTCAGAACAACAGGTTGATAGTTAGAGTGGTTACAACGGTCAGTCTTCTTCGGGATGGGATGTACCAATGCATGCTTCCAAGAACAAGGGAAAGTTCTGGTTTTTAAACAGACGCGGAACAGACGAGCAAGCACAGGTGCAAGTCCAGAGGCACACTCTTTCAGTACACGGGGATGGGTGCCATCAGGACCATACAACTTGTTTGTGCCCACAGAGAGAAGCGCTTTTTGGACAGTCTGAAAGATTACGGGGAGAGGCATAGCATTAGTAAGATGAGCGTCAGGGGTGAAGGAATGTTAAAGTCATCCGAGGTGGAGTTAGAGGAGACACGGGAACCAAAGAGAGTTGCTGTGTCTACGGGAGTGAGAGTTATGGTTACGGCAGAACGGAAAAGTGAAGGAAAGGTAGAGCGTCAGAAGCTAAACTAGGTTTTCCTATCATTTCATCATGATCATGACAGGAAAATGGAGAAAATATACATTTTTCCCCTAGTTTCAATTTGTTTATGTTCTGTATGTACAGAGGCACCTGATTCAACCTACTGAATTAGAAATGGAGTGATGATAACGGATAGATTAATGGAAAGATAGGCAAACATTTATTTGGTAGGAAAGAATACATCAAACAGTTCAACAGCAGTTGCTGTATTACACATAGGAAAAAGAAATACATATACTGTACAATAGCATAGTAAATGTCATCCTCTTTTCATTACTGAAGCCGACCAACCCATTAGCTTAGACAGATGAATATCTCTGATGTCAAAGATAACAGGAACCACCATTGCGGAAGATAACAACAAAAACCACCACACTGCTGTCAAATATTTGATACCCATCAGTGTAGTGAGGCAGGAGGACGTCCATCGTGTGTCAAGAGACCAGAAATAACGAAAGAGAGTTTCGTATCAGGTTTACACATGTGACGAAGCGAGCAGCGTTGTCGTTCTGCTGAGATGGAGAAGCACCTCTGCCGTCTGCAGGGGTGTGTAGAGGGCAGCACCTTCCCGCAAAGGAAGCATGTGTTCTTACACGGAAGCAGCTCAACTTGAAAATTGTATTTTTTTTTTGTACCGTGAGATACAAAGGGAATTATTTACCCTCTAGGTTTTTGGTGTTGAAAGTTCTAAGTCATTTTCAACCTTTTCTCGCTCCTTGGAAAGGTGCAGAAGACGTTGGCAATCAATAAAGACCTGGATAGAGCATCCGCGAGTCATAGTCACGAGAGTATTCCAGGAGCCCAACGAGCCAAGGGCTTCGACATCCTGTGCAGTAACTCTGATCTGCCACTGGAAGAGCAGGACATACCTGCGCCAGAGCAAGAGGATACTTACCAACCTCCTTCTGCAGGAGGAAAGGTCCTAATCTTTTTGTAAAGGAGTCATGAGCTGCAGTAATGGGTTCACGAGAATCATAATACGTCATACGTATCATACATACCGGAGGGGACATTTTTTGACACGTATATGTGCTGTATTTAGATGAGGTTGCATGTATGATGTCGTAAAAGCTTTTGTTCGTGCGGGTGATCGTCATAATCCTGGCATTTCCATAAACATTTCCAAGTAATCCTTACCTTCATGAGAGAGTGCGAGAGGAAATCTTTTCCACATTTTTAAGTCAATAAGTTTGTCTGTCTTTTTTTTTCGCTTTTTTACATCTTCCAGCTCAACCAGAGGAGACGATTAACATCACAGCTTTAAAAAGCAAAAGGACAGCTTGGCACAGTTACTTTAAATGGCGACATGATGAAAGATGACATTTCTTTGGCTGATGAGATAACTTCAGTTTATAACCTAGTAAGATCATAGTTTGGGTTCATTATGGTTCGTTCTCTTTAATATTCCTCTGTGTTGGTATACAAAGACATTTGAAAATGAGGTTTTCAAGATGACATGAACAAAAAAGTTCTTTTAATGTCTCTGCCTCAGAGTCATACTCAGGTATTCATCTGTAACGCAAGGTTACAAATTTAAAACCTAACTGATCGGAATGCAAAGAATAACTCTCGAAAAATTACAGAAAAAAAAACATGTTGGTGTGTTTAGTTGACCTTCAGTGTGTGTGTGTGTGTGTGAGAGAGAGAGAGAGAGAGAGAGAGAGAGAGAGAGAGAGAGAGAGACTCAAGCTTTAAGCAATGGCTTGGAGATCAGTCGACAATAAAGTCGTTCATACAAAAAGAAACAGTTAAACCTTCACATAAACTTCACACAGGAACGCCAGGCTGGCAGAGACTTCACTGGAGTCCCTGAGTAAATGAATAAACAAATGGACCTCCCTGAAGGTTCTTTATTGGCTGCTCTGATACAGAGAACATTTCTGCCAGGGATGAAGAAGGCTCAAGCGAGCAGTTGATACGATCAATGTTGGCGGCAACGCCACAAGTTCTGGATGTACATGTACTTAGATATGTGAGGGGAGACTTGAAGACTTTGAAGCTGTGTTTCTATAGACTTTTATTCAAGAGGAGGAGGGGGTACGAACAACGAGAAAGTTATATTCATTAGTGACCACATCACGTAGCAAACAATTTCATATTTGTGAGAGAATTTCTATACTCATGTTACACAATACTTCAAGATACTTGGTCCTTTCCACAGATATTTGCTCTGGGGTCAATATCTCCTATACAGAAATATTGTATTTCTAAACACAAGAAGAAATGATGTGATGGTCAGAGACGACGTCAAGAGTTCCTCCTTCCGTCAGCTTACACGAGTCGGCAACGTACGAGGGACAACATACCAGAGAAGAATGAGAACAACAGAATCACTTCGGCGATAGGAAAGGTTAACATTAACACAGGAGAGAGCAGTGATGATCACCTGTGACGGGAGATTAAAGTTCAGAAATACTGAAGGAATTGTGTGATCCAACAGCTTATATATATATATATATATATATATATATATATATATATATATATATATATATATATATATATATATATATATATACATATATATATATATATATTTGGAAAAGGGGAGATACGCTTCTGGACGCTGGATCAGGCACCATCAGTCAAAAAATCGTATTCCACAGTCAGCACAGATTACACTGTTCACAAACTTTGACCGCGACAAGGCTATCCAGAAGAGATGAAATCAGTTAAATTTCTCTCGATCATAGAGACACAAGACTGACCTGGAGCAGCTTTGGTCAGGTCAACACAGTGGTCCATACTTCTGACGTGAAAAACCGAGGCATTGAAAACTTGTTCTGTTCACATGCAACGTGTATGATGCTTGAGTCTAACATCTTGTGGAACTTTAGTTAGTTCCCCCGACCTGCAGAACTCCAGCCATCATCCCCCATCCTGCATTACCCCAGCCAGCTCCACCACAGACCTGTAATACCCCAGTTTTTTTTTTTTTTTTTTGAAGCTTTCGGCTGGCGATAAAATACAGACGTATTTGTGAAATGTTGTGGGGAATCAGCTGTTGGGGTGATTTTGTGGTCCAGTGAGACGCAAAACCCGGTATGTTTGTGTTCCCAGTTTACGATTCCCAATTTCACAGGAAACCTACGGAAAATGATTTATGAGTTTGCCGTTTAAGGCGTAATTCCACAAACATAAAACCTCTCGTTTCTCATATTTCAATTTGGCTCACTGCTCCATGGATTTCGTTTGCCTTTGGAAAAAGTATATATCTATCTATCTATCTATTTATCTATCTATCTATCTATCTATCTATCTATCTATCTATCTATCTATCTATATATATATATATATATATATATATATATATATATATATATATAGGTATATGTTCCTATGAGTCCACGGGGAAAATGAAACACGAAAAGTTCCTAAGTGCACTTTCGTGTGATAATCACATCATCAGGGGAGACGCAAGAGGGAAATATAACAGTCAGTTGATATACATCGAAGAAACGAAGCTAGGACGCCATTTGGTAAACATGTGATTGTCCAAAACATCTATATACATACATATATATATATATATATATATATATATATATATACATATCATAACTATGAATAATTGGTAAGTCGCTTCATCCTTTTGCAGCAAAGACTGTTAAGGTAAGGTCATGTTCGTTCGTGATGATTCTAATTAATCTCTCCATGAGAAAATCTTTTTATGTACTTTCTTTCCTGATTCGCTGTTGTTCATCTGTCTCTTTGTAATCAAATTTATCTTTGCCTTTTAATGAGATCTTCCCGCTGGCCGGCATTAGCGAATCTTTTTTCTTTTTTTTTCCTGTAATTAATCTTCTCATGTCCCCACGCGATCGTGTTGGCTCTGAATCTTTAATAATCCAAGTTCAATTATCTTGTCTTTCCCGCAGGATAATAACCTTTTTGTCTGGTGTTCCATCCTGTCGTTGACGCTTTCATTTGTCTTCCCTCTAATTACCCTTTTCAACTGCTCATGATTCCAGTCCCTTTGTCATCATCCAATCACGTCTCTTCTCTTCTCGCTTGTTGTTTACCCTTTCAATCTCCTCCTCTTCTGACAAAACCCTTTCAATCATCAGCTTATCCCACCGTCTTCCAGAGCTATGTGATCACGGTTTCCAGTGACTCACCTTCTCATCAAACCTTCCCTCCGTTCCATCTCATGATTCAGACCTCATTCCCAACCCATCCTATGGAACAGGGGGGGGAAGAAGGGGGGGGGGGAAGAAGGGGGGGGGAATAGAAACCGGTTTCGCGTGTTATCATGAATCAATTTCGCTCGCCATGCCGACCACCAGGAGGCAGACGAACCCTCCTTCTCCCTCCTGCGCAAAAAAGACATAACTGATGAAAAACTTATCTAAATGTGCTGACGTCAGTCTTTTTCCGTGTCCACGTAAAACTGAGTTGTGGGTAACGTTCCAGCTGTCAACGTCACTCAGAATAAACGACTTTGGTAGACTTGGTAACGCTGCTGTGGGAGGGAGTGTTGTCATAACGTGGGGAGGGGAACTGTACCAGTGGGTGAGGGAGAGGGAGATGGGAGAGGGAGATGGCAGAGGAGTTAGGTGAGAGCAGCCAGGGGAGGGATAGCTCCTGGTACGATGATGAGAGAAGTAAGAAGAGGAAGGATAGTGTAGATAATGGGCAAAAGAGAGTGATAACGAAGGGATCCAAAGGATGAAATTGAAAGTGACGTGCGAGCTGAGAAGGAAACTGAAGAGGTGAAATGAATTAAGAAATATGACGTGAAATAACTATTTTCCATTCATGTCTTTCCACCAATTTTCCTCTGTCTCTCTCACTCTAGTAATTCTACTCTTTCTCTCTCATTCGAGTAAGTTCTCTCTCTCTCTCTCTCTCTCTCTCTCTCTCTCTCTCTCTCTCTCTCTCTCTCTCTCTCTCTCTCTCTCTCTCTCCAGTAACCTTAAGATATAGTATTAGATATATATCCATATGTGCCATATATGATAATACAAGAACTCTCACTATATCATACATTGATATATTGTAGTGGAAACAGCATCGACGCAATACATTATCCAGAATACATTGCGTTTATTGAAGGCTGAATTTCTCTCTCAATGAACCTCGTGTCGTCGTGTTTACATAGTACACCTGACGCGTCACACACAGGCTTAGTCTTCATCTTCTGTAAGCCGGTCGGAGGTCACGAAGTTCTGACGTGAGTGATCGCAGCATCAACAGACTGAGCTACACACATGACCTCGCTGCACCCGACGCTGGTCATGTAATGAAGAGGCTTCAACCATTTCTATTCACGTAGTGAGGAAAGTTCATCTATAAATGGGTAAATAACTAGCGAGGGTCCGAAAAAAAAGCACAGGTTCCTTCAGACCATTAGGGTTCAAGAGACGATGATATACTTCATAATTTCCCACTATCTGTTCACATCTCCTGGTCGTGTGGAAACTAGAAAAAACTCTTAAGAAAAACGTTCAGAGGATCGTAATTTTGACATCACTATAAATAACGTGTTTGGTCAGGAATCGGTTTTCAGTGGCATTCAAACTCCACTACTGGGAGCCCAGCTGAATCACTGAATGCATTCAAAACCTGGAACCTTAAAACAGGTGAGAAGTGTCCTGGATCGTCAGGCGTAGGGCAGCTGAGGTAGTCATCCTCGGGAGGCACCACTGGTCCTTAATGGGAAGAGCCATGTGGATTAGTCGGGTGGCAGGGCCGTTATGCACAAAGAGTTTGTCTCAAGCCAAAGAGAATATTTTAGGAGAATCGTTGTTAAATGGAGAGTCGTTTGGCTGCAAATTATTATCATCTTGGTTTTCGTTCTCAGGAGAAGGTCTGCACTGGGCAAATAACTGAGTGTGAGTTCGACTAACACATGTGTCGTGTGAAACAACAATGAGTTCGAGCTAGTACAGAAGGTTGACTCCAGGCAGTTACGTGAGGCAAGTGTTCTATCCGTATGATTTCCCTTTACTAATGTGCAGGACCTGGTGGCTGACCCAGCAGTAAACGTGGCTGATCCATCATCGTATAAAAGACTGAACAAAATGAGGAGTGACAGGGCAGGTAGAACTTAGGCCAAGAATGATGGCTGAGGAAGATTTATGATGACTTCATGATCCAAGATGTACGTGAAGATCTGGTCATCTTCCGAAAATATTCATCTTTCCTTATGAGTGGAAGGCAGTCTGCCTGGAGAGGTAAAGGACACTTTAAGAACTGCAGTATCTACAGGAGCATTACACTGTTTGAGCAAGCCAGAAAGAGGTTTCTTCACCTAAACATTCAACGCCATTTGTTTCGTAACACTGTCCAGACCATCTCAGACTTGCACTTTGATCAACCGTGAGCTAAATCTTCTCATTTCGTGTCTTAGCAAGAAAGTTGTCATTTGTTTATCTATCGTATTTAAATCAGAAAGGCTTCCTCCCAGTACCTTATAATCATTTCTCAATCCTATGACTTTCTGGGCCCCCAAGAGAAGGTGTTAACCTGACCACAGCGCCACATCTAACATCTTCCTAGTTACCTCAGGGATGAACCTGGGTTAAGTATTCCTCTGGCACTCCTGTGGTACACCCTACTTGTCTGGTCATGATGGTATGGGTCGATTAACGGGTCATTATCCGTCAACATCATCGGTCAGCAGTTTCACACTTGGAGAATTTAACTCTAGTGTTAACACATTTGTATCCCGCGATACACCGAGATTTTCATGCTGCTGTTGTCGTACCAAACAAAGAGTGAAGCTTTTGCATCTACATATTACTGAAACCAAGAACATATCACAATATCTTGTGACTTCCTGTATCCAGTGACTTCCTAAGTGATGGTTCCTTGCCACTCGATGTATGTGAGGAGAACTGGAACTCCTGAACATATGTGAAAGGTTCTTTCTGAGTGGCGCCACCTACCAGCGCGCCGGTGGGTTTTTTAAACCCCACTCCGCTCTAGCACCTTCGACATCCCCTCCAAGGACCATAGTGAGGCGTTTCCACTTCTCCACCACAGTGAGAAGGTTCTGTCTGCCTCACAGTGACTGGTCTAGCATAAGGCCCGTTGCTGCCTGGTCCTGGAACACCGTAAAACAGGTTCAGTGAGTCAGATCATTTGGTGAAGCCGCATGTCTACCCACAACCTTTACGACACTTCCATTCTCCAGTGTATTCTATAGAAGTGACCGCGGGACACAAAACATTGAAAAAAGCGGCCGACCGGCCACAGAAATGAGATGTATATGTATACATACATACATACATACATATAATATCATCAGTGGAAAAAAATTTCGTCTCTACGTGAAACTGCTTTACAAAGTTGATACATCACTTAACAGTTTATTTGATCCGGATGCGACAGCAATATCAACCTGCGCCTCGACTTCCAGGAGGCGATGCCGCACATAATACAAGTCTTGTAAAGAATAACGAGATCCTCGTTTATGGGAGGGCAATCAGCGGCGTGGACAGGCGGCCAGGATGGGGAAGGATGTCTTCTTGAAGCATCCTCAGCAGGAGGAAGGATCGCCTATGGAATTACAGGATTGAGCGTTTCAGAGAACTGGCAAGGCTTCTGCTTCCTTCCCTCCCAGACATGACGTGGATGGCATGGCGCTGGAATCCATCATCGTTATCATAAACTGGTGAAAAGAAGGTCATTGCAAGGTTATCAGAGAAAGGTGTTCAGGGAGAGAGGACTGTGTCGCAATGTATCTCGCGTCTTCATAGACCAGACTTATTGGGCATGATGATGTCTCATTGTTAACCTACATTATATAATGCTCTGGTGCGCAGGGAGAGTGTATTGTCGTACCTTCTGCTTGTTATCAGACTTCCTTCCGTACAGTTAATGATTTTGTTAAAGGTTTGGTCCAGGAAGGTCTGCAGTTGGGTAATATGGTCAACGTTCATGGTATAACTCAGTTAATAGGGTCATTCTTGTTAATACGTCTTCTTAGTCACCGTACTAAGGACGTGATGGATGGTACGTTGTCATAGTGGCCAGGAATGGTGTAATACTACAGTGGTCTGGGATGGTATGCTGTTATAATGGTCAGTTATGGTGTAGTGCTACAGTGGTCTGGGATGGTATAATGCTACAGTGGTCTGGGATGGTATAGTGCTACAGTGGTCTGGGATGGTATAGTGCTACAGTGGTCTGGGATGGTATAGTGCTACAGTGGTCTGGGATGGTATAGTGCTACAGTGCTGTGGGTAAAACATTCCCTCAAACAGAGAGTCATGAGGGGTAGAGTCTGGCTCCTGTGACGAGATGTGTATGTTTGTTTATATGGCGACATACCTGCTTTATTAGCTGATGAAACTAGATTTATATAGAACTCTTGCACTTCTCTCTCTCTCTCTCTCTCTCTCTCTCTCTCTCTCTCTCTCTCTCTCTCTCTCTCTCTCTCTCTCTCACCATAAAGTACATCGCCACTGCGTTGTGAAACCACAGACTAAAATGGACCAAACTTGCATTTCCCAGTCAGTACTTGGCCCACAATAGTCGGGAGGTCGTTGTATTGTTCATGTGGACGTCCACCTCATCGCTCAGAGGTCGTGTCTGGCTGGGGCACCTCGGCTTGAAAGCACCAGCAGACAAATGGCTGGCTTCATGCGCTGCCACTGAGAGCGCCACTGGCTTCTCTAGGCTCCCGAGCCTTTGTAAGTCCTGCTTGCTGTTACTCAGTGGGGAAATGATAAAGGAATTTCTGTTATATTTGATTAAAGTCAAAACTTTATTACCTTTCCAAAATCTATGGAAAAATATTACATTCATGTGGCACATACTCGTTTTTCCACCTTCTTATATCCTATAAAGGATGATATGTGTTTAGTTGGACGTGTCTGTGTTGGATAGACTTATATAAACGAGTAATTCATCTAATAATTAAGGTTATTGGTTTACAAACCATAGATGATCGATAAGTATCTTGATGCAACACTGGTCTGCTTTTGATAAAGAGAGTTTTCATCTCACGTGGATGTTACTATGAAGGTTATTGACCCTAGTATTGATTACATGGTTGGTAAACACAAGATGATAATCTTGTGTACTAACTGCAGACGACAGATGGTGATGACACACCAGGCACGCTGGGGGAATCTGATCCAACCATCTGTGTCGTGCTACTGGCTGCCAGTGGTTGAGCCTGGGCTAGTTTGCTTCTCCCTCCCACTCTCTCTCTCTCTCTCTCTCTCTCTCTCTCTCTCTCTCTCTCTCTCTCTCTCTCTCTCTCTCTCTCTCTCTCATCCTCCCTCCCTCTCCTGCACCCTCTCCCCATCCTTCCTCCCTGATCCCTCCTCCCCCTCCCTGCAACGTGAACTCCAGTAAGTGTAATGGACTTTTAAACTTTTCAGAACTCTCTCTCTTTCGTTCTCTCTCTCTCTCTCTCTCTCTCTCTCTCTCTCTCTCTCTCTCTCTCTCTCTCTCTCTCTCTCTCTCTCTCTTCACAAAGGAGGATGGCATTCGAGAAAGAAAGAGAGCGACGGGGGTAAGAGAGAGCGACACACGACGTGTAAGAAGATGAGAAGTGAGATGTGAGGAGTGAGGCGTAGCGGTGTGGTATGAACGGTACCACCATCCAGCCAGGAAGGCAGGGAGACGAAGACACAACACTACGGATGATGAGGGGATCTGTCAGTCATGTGTTGAGAGAGAGAGAGAGAGAGAGAGAGAGAGAGAGAGAGAGAGAGAGAGAGAGAGAGAGAGAGAGAGAGAGAGAGAGAGAATCCTTGAGAATCCTCTTCATAGTCCGAATCAGACCACATCAATTGCAGCATCAGTGCCATTCACGTGGTATACCAACATACAACACATCCTTGCACCAAACGTAGGACTAGCTGGAACAGATACTTTGGCCTGCTATAAAAACTTTTGTTTTCACTTATACAATAAACCCGTGTGAGGGGAGGGATGTATTCCTCGTGCATTTGGCAGCGTCAGGACAGGTGATCGCTGCCAGACGTTGTTCAAATGTCATACAGAACTCTATGGCTTAGAAAATTGCATTTTACTCATTAATCACGATACATGGGATTTGTCTGCACGGACGAGCTTCCCTCACACGCAGCTGCTTGTGCCAGACGCACGTGCAGCCTTCAACACGCTGACATACAAGCATGCAAACACACAGAGCAATTAAAATACCGTCCATCCTACGAGGACAGATTTGGAACATTCAGTAATGCTTATATTATTAAACGTCATCTGTTGGATACATCGTACGATACCGTAGTGAAGGTAACTTCATTCCCTCACATCTTGTCCTACATCCGTACCTTCCCATGCACATCCTCTCCCCACTGTTTATCTTCCCATATTCTGTCCTCCTTGAATGTATTCTTGGTCCCTTACCTTACTTACCTGTGTATCATCCATCCCTTTAGTTTCTTCTTACATTTTCAAATTTCTTTTTTCTCACTCTGAAGTTTTGCATGATCTAAGCACCATGACCCCATCAACGTCCCTCTTCTGTGTTCACAATCTCTCAACATGACCAGCACGACTACCCTCACCAACACACAGCTGGCGAACTCACAATAGCACTTCCAACACATCTAGTCACCATTCCCTGACTACAGGAGCCCACATTTATCCTGCCACCATTACTGGAAGTAATAAATCAAGTAGGATTACCTCCCCTCGCTCCACAGGATAAGCAAACACCTCCAACCCTCAGCCTCGGCAAGGGACCACACCTCCGCTATATCCTCAGCAAAGAACCCTAGCAAGTGGGTTCGCCAAGCCCAAATAAAAATATTTACCTTTGCTCCAGCTAGTCCCAGCAAGACCCCAGCACCCAGGTGGGCTAAGCAATGACCTCCTCTAAAGCTCCAGCAAGGATCTCCCAACACACACACGAGTAGATCCATCACCCCAGCACCAAAAGGATCTCTTGAGTTGATCCAAAGACGAGAAATGACAAAGGCATTATTTTCCTGACACCAGACACGGTATCCTCACCCTTAGTCGCATCAGGGAGCTTGTCCTGACCCAACTAACTCTCCCTGCTACGGACGAGCACCCTGTGGCGTCAACAAGCGAGACATTGCGTGGCCAGCAAGTATGCCTCCGTCAGCCCAACAGCAACAGATCAACTCTTCCCCTCTCCAGCTACCGGTTAGGCCCAGGGAACCAGTGGGCAGGCTCAAGGAGCCAGTGGGTGGATCCAGGGAGCCGGTAGACGGGTCCAGGGAGCCAGTGGCCGAGCCAAGACATTCCCAATAATCTATACACATAAACAAAAGTCATTTCGGTAAAAACACTTGTATTTTCGATAAGCATCTGACGACCATTCCTCCTAGCGACTTTTGATGCTGCAGTTTTTGATGAACATTTATATATGTATACAACTGTGTTCATATATATATATATATATATATATATATATATATATATATATATAAATTTTTTTTTTGTTTTTCTTTTTTGCTTTGTCGCTGTCTCCCGCGTTTGCGAGGTAGCGCAAGGAAACAGAATGTGTGGAAGTCGAGAACATTATCTCGGAAAGCAAAAATGGGTATGTTTGAAGGAATAGTGGTTCCAACAGTGTTGTATAGTTGCGAGGCATGGGCTATGGGTAGAGTTGTGCGCAGGAGGATGGATGTGCTGGAAATGAGATGTTTGAGGACAATGTGTGGTGTGAGGTGGTTTGATCGAGTAAGTAATGTAAGGGTAAGAGAGATGTGTGGAAATAAAAAGAACGTGGTTGAGAGAGCAGAAGAGGGTGTTTTGAAATGGTTTGGGCACATGGAGGGAATGAGTGAGGAAAGATTGACCATGAGGATATATGTGTCGGTGTGAGGTGGTTTGATCGAGTAAGTAACGTAAGGGTAAGAGAGATGTGTGGAAATAAAAAGAGCGTGGTTGAGAGAGCAGAAGAGGGTGTTTTGAAATGGTTTGGGCACATGGAGGGAATGAGTGAGGAAAGATTGACCAAGAGGATATATGTGTCGGAGGTGGAGGGAACGAGGAGAAGTGGGAGACCAAATTGGAGGTGGAAACATGGAGTGAAAAAGATTTTGTGTGATCGGGGCCTGAACATGCAGGAGGGTGAAAGGAGGGCAAGGAATAGAGTGAATAGGATCGATGGCGTATACCGGGGTTGACGTGCTGTCAGTGGATTGAATCAGGGCATGTGAAGCGTCTGGGGTAAACCATGGAAAGCTGTGTAGGTATGTATATTTGCGTGTGTGGACGTATGTATATACATGTGTATGGGGGTGGGTTGGGCCATTTCTTTCGTCTGTTTCCTTGCGCTACCTCGCAAACACGGGAGACAGCGACAAAGCAAAAAAAAAAAAAAAAAAATATATATATATATATATATATATATATATATATATATATATATATATATATATATATATATATTATCCCTGGGGATAGGGGAGAAAGAATACTTCCCACGTATTCCCTACGTGTCGTAGAAGGCGACTAAAAGGGGAGGTAGCGGGGGGCTGGAAATCCTCTCCTCTCATTTCTTTTTAATTTTCCAAAAGAAGGAACAGAGAAGGGGGCCAGGTGAGGATATTCCCTCAATGGCCCAGTCCTCTGTTCTTAGCGCTACCTCGCTAACGCGGGAAATGGCGAATAGTTTGAAAGAAAAAAAAAAAAATATATATATATATATATATATATATATATATTATACTATTTTTTTTTATTATACTTTGTCGCTGTCTCCCGCGTTTGCGAGGTAGCGCAAGGAAACAGACGAAAGAAATGGCCCAACCCCCCCCCCCCCATACACATGTATATACATACGTCCACACACGCAAATATACATACCTACACAGCTTTCCATGGTTTACCCCAGACGCTTCACATGCCTTGATTCAATCCACTGACAGCACGTCAACCCCGGTATACCACATCGCTCCAATTCACTGTATTCCTTGCCCTCCTTTCACCCTCCTGCATGTTCAGGCCCCGATCACACAAAATCTTTTTCACTCCATCTTTCCACCTCCAATTTGGTCTCCCTCTTCTCCTCGTTCCCTCCACCTCCGACACATATATCCTCTTGGTCAATCTTTCCTCACTCATTCTCTCCATGTGCCCAAACCACTTCAAAACACCCTCTTCTGCTCTCTCAACCACGCTCTTTTTATTTCCACACATCTCTCTTACCCTTACGTTACTCACTCGATCAAACCACCTCACACCACACATTGTCCTCAAACATCTCATTTCCAGCACATCCATCCTCCTGCGCACAACTCTATCCATAGCCCACGCCTCGCAACCATACAACATTGTTGGAACCACTATTCCTTCAAACATACCCATTTTTGATTTCCGAGATAATGTTCTCGACTTCCACACATTCTTCAAGACCCCCAGAATTTTCGCCCCCTCCCCCACCCTATGATCCACTTCCGCTTCCATGGTTCCATCCGCTGCCAGATCCACTCCGAGATATCTAAAACACTTCACTTCCTCCAGTTTTTCTCCATTCAAACTCACCTCCCAATTGACTTGACCCTCAACCCTACTGTACCTAATAACCTTGCTCTTATTCACATTTACTCTTAACTTTCTTCTTCCACACACTTTACTAAACTCAGTCACCAGCTTCTGCAGTTTCTCACATGAATCAGCCACCAGCGCTGTATCATCAGCGAACAACAACTGACTCACTTCCCAAGCTCTCTCATCCCCAACAGACTTCATACTTGCCCCTCTTTCCAAAAATCTTGCATTTACCTCCCTAACAACCCCATCCATAAACAAATTAAACAACCATGGAGACATCACACACCCCTGCCGCAAACCTACATTCACGGAGAACCAATCACTTTCCTCTCTTCCTACACGTACACATGCCTTACATCCTCGATAAAAACTTTTCACTGCTTCTAACAACTTTCCTCCCACACCATATATTCTTAATACCTTCCACAGAGCATCTCTATCAACTCTATCATATGCCTTCTCCAGATCCATAAATGCTACATACAAATCCATTTGCTTTTCTAAGTATATCTCACATACATTCTTCAAAGCAAACACCTGATCCACACATCCTCTACCACTTCTGAAACCACACTGCTCTTCCCCAATCTGATGTTTTGTACATGCCTTCACCCTCTCAATCAATACCCTCCCATATAATTTACCAGGAATACTCAACAAACTTATACCTCTGTAATTTGAGCACTCACTCTTATCCCCTTTGCCTTTGTACAATGGCACTATGCACGCATTCCGCCAATCCTCAGGCACCTCACCATGAGTCATACATACATTAAATAACCTTACCAACCAGTCAAGGCATATGATAGAGTTGATAGAGATGCTCTGTGGAAGGTATTAACAATATATGGTGTGGGAGGCAAGTTGTTAGAAGCAGTGAAAAGCTTTTATCGAGGATGTAAGGCATGTGTACGTGTAGGAAGAGAGGAAGGTGATCGGTTCTCAGTGAATGTAGGTTTGCGGCAGGGGTGTGTGATGTCTCCATGGTCGTTTAATTTGTTTATGGATGGGGTTGTTAGGGAGGTGAATGCAAGAGTTTTGGAAAGAGGGGCAAGTATGAAGTCTGTTGGGGATGAGAAAGCTTGGGAAGTGAGTCAGTTATTGTTCGCTGATGATACAGCGCTGGTGGCTGATTCATGTGAGAAACTGCAGAAGCTGTTGACTGAGTTTGGTAAAGTGTGTGAAAGAAGAAAGTTAAGAGTAAATGTGAATAAGAGCAAGGTTATTAGGTACAGTAGGGTTGAGGGTCAAGTCAATTGGGAGGTGAGTTTGAATGGAGAAAAACTGGAGGAAGTGAAGTGTTTTAGATATCTGGGAGTGGATCTGGCAGCGGATGGAACCATGGAAGCGGAAGTGGATCATAGGGTGGGGGAGGGGGCGAAAATTCTGGGAGCCTTGAAGAATGTGTGGAAGTCGAGAACATTATCTCGGAAAGCAAAAATGGGTATGTTTGAAGGAATAGTGGTTCCAACAATGTTGTATGGTTGCGAGGCGTGGGATATGGATAGAGTTGTGCGCAGGAGGATGGATGTGCTGGAAATGAGATGTTTGAGGACAATGTGTGGTGTGAGGTGGTTTGATCGAGTAAGTAACGTAAGGGTAAGAGAGATGTGTGGAAATAAAAAGAGCGTTGTTGAGAGAGCAGAAGAGGGTGTTTTGAAATGGTTTGGGCACATGGAGAGAATGAGTGAGGAAAGATTGACCAAGAGGATATATGTGTCGGAGGTGGAGGGAACGAGGAGAAGAGGGAGACCAAATTGGAGGTGGAAAGATGGAGTGAAAAAGATTTTGTGTGATCGGGGCCTGAACATGCAGGAGGGTGAAAGGAGGGCAAGGAATAGAGTGAATTGGAGCGATGTGGTATACCGGGGTTGACGTGCTGTCAATGGATTGAATCAAGGCATGTGAAGCGTCTGGGGTAAACCATGGAAAGCTGTGTAGGTATGTATATTTGCGTGTGTGGACGTATGTATATACATGTGTGTGGGGGTGGGTTGGGCCATTTCTTTCGTCTGTTTCCTTGCGCTACCTCGCAAACGCGGGAGACAGCGACAAAGCAAAAAAAAAAAGAAAAATATATATATATATATATATCTATGAGTCCACTGGGAAAATGAAACACGATAAGTTCCCAAGTGCACTTTCGTGTAATGATCACATCATCAGGGGAGACACAAGAGATAAATATAACAGTCAGTTGATATACAACGAAGAGACGTAGCTAGGACGCCATTTGGTAAACATGCGATTGTCCAAGACAGACAACGAGCGTATCATAAACTTATTATGTGGACAAGAAGGTGAATTGTTTACAAATTTTATCAACAACAAAGTTATCCACTTTGTATAGACCATCACTAATATTTAGACTATAATTCTTTGTGCATTTAATAATAGAAGATTCAATGATATTTCTCGTGGTACTGTGGTTAATAACTGAGATGGCATTACTCCAGTCAATACAATGATCATTGTTTTTAACGTGATTAAACAAGGCATTTGATTCTTTTCCCGTTCTTATACTATATCTATGTTGCTTAAGTCTAACAGAAAGATCCTTACTAGTCAGCCCAACATAAAACATATCACAATTTCTATATGGCACTTTATAGATGCACCCAGGAGAAATTTCTGGTGAGTTCCTGATTAAGATATTCTCTATTGTTGCTGAAGGCAACATTTACATCAAAGGATTCAAGCAACATGGGAAGTGAAGTAAAAATATTATCAAAAGGGTGAACTAAAAGATTCTTGTTGTCAATGGGAGGTTTAAGCTAAACTCTATATAAAAATGATTTCTTTGCTAACTTAAGGGATTTATCAATGAAAGATCTAGGGTACTTTAACTTAAATCCAATGGAATATATCTTCTCAAACTCATCATCAATATACTGTGGACTTCAAATATGTAATGCCCTAAGGAACATAGACTGAAATGATGATAATTTTACTCTGTCATGTTAAGATGAGTAATAATGGATATAAGAGCATACATTAGTAGGTTTTCTGTATATGCCAAACTTAAACTTGTTTCCTTGCCTATGGATCATGCAATCTCATAATGGCAACATCTCATTATTCATTTTACAGTAAATTTGATAGAAGGTATTTAATTGTTAAGTAAGGGGAAAAATGCTAGTAAATTTTCATTTGTTGGCCAAACACAAAGAACATCATCTACAGACCTAAACCGAATTACATTAGAAGGTAAGATATCCTTCAGTGATTTTCTTTCAAAAAATTCCATATAAAGATTGCTTAGTATAGCTGAAAGAGGGTTACCCATTGTCATACCAAATTTTTGAGCATAATAATCTCCATTGAATTAAAATGCAGCCTTTTATACACAATTTATCAGTTCAATGAAAACAGACTTTGAAACAGGTAAATGAATATCATCCAAGACATCAAATGAATGTTCTAAAAGGCCATCAACTGGAACTTTTGTGAAGTGAGGAAACATCAAAGCTAACAAGTTTGAAATCAATATTAACATTGATACACAAAGAATTATAATCTTAATATTAGTGAAGGTCTATACAAATTGGATAACTTTATTGTTGATAAAATTTATAAAAAAATTCACCTTCTTGTCCACATAATAGGTATGATACGCTCGTTGTTTGTCTTGGACAATCACATGTTTACCAAATGGCGTCCTAGCTACGTCTCTTCGTTGTATATCAACTGACTCTTATATTTCTCTCTTGTGTCTCCCCTCATGTTGTGATTAGTACACGAAAGTGCACTTGGGAGCTTATCGTGTTTCATTTTCCCCGTGGACTCATAGGCATATACTTGATCACGAGCAAAATTGTGATCCTTTCCAATATATATATATATATATATATATATATATATATATATATATATATATATATATATATATATATATATATATATATATATATACACGAATAAAGTGTATATGAACACGCACCTTCATAGCCTTAGCCTAGCGGTTAGTATGCCTGCCTCTTGCACAAGGGGTCCCAGGTTCGATCCTGGCTGATGGAGCTTTGTATGTTCTATGAAGGTGCGCGTTCATATACACTTTATTCGTATTCATATAACTCCGCGTTGTACAGTCAGGTTCGGTAAAACGCTATCAGCTGGCTATGTGTTCTGTTCGGAAACAACCGATAGACCCCGTTGCTCACCATAGTGAGACGAAGGGTATTCGAGTACTTAGTATTTCGAATAGTTGTTTCCTATTATACAGTCCCTTAGCCTAGCGG
>NC_092225.1:103916212-103943712 GCF_036320965.1 Panulirus ornatus | reverse complement strand
GAACCACAGGGATCTGATCCCTCCCAGCCTGGAGCACTGATCCCACATCTCAGGCGTCTTCCTCATCACTTCCCTCTTGGTCACAGTGCAATCGAAGACCCCCTGCCTCTCTCTCTCTCTCTCTCTCTCTCTCTCTCTCTCTCTCTCTCTCTCTCTCTCTCTCTCTCTCTCTCTCTCTCTCTCTCTCTCTCTCTTCTATCTAGCCATATATGTAGATTTTTATCCATCTGTCCTTCTCTCTGTTTCATGTTTATTGTTCCAGTCAATGATGTCATGAACTGTCTTCTGGAGTCTCGACCGTTCAAGACTGGTACCATGGAATGTACACACACACACACACACACACACACACACACACACACACACACACACACACACACACACCAGCCTGCACACACACGCCCAGCCTGCATACACACACCCCAGCCTGCACACGCCCTAGCCTGCACAAACACCCAAGCCAGCACACTTACACAAACATCTTCACTCAATACCAGACCTACTTCCTTAATACCCACATTTCTCAATCATCCAATCTCTCCTTTTTCCATTCCTTGCTTCTCTATATCATCACTACCTTAGCTTCCACATCTTTTAGAAAAAGATGGAATGAATGCTATCTTTCCTCGCTATTTTCCGGAACACTTTACCATTTCATCAACTGCTAAACATGACTCTGAAAAATAACAGTTTTAATCCCGTCTCGCGTCTCTCCTCTTCCACTTTTTTTCATTCTGTTTCAAAATGTATGAAAGATGGTTCTCCAAATGGCGAAGTTATTCATGTAGTCTTTACATAGAGGATCAACAAGAGGAGGCAAGAACACTACACACCACTCAACCTGATCCATCCTCTGGTTGACTGACAAAGCCTTACTTCCTATATATAGTGAACAAGAAAACAACCATGATATATCACTTTGATTTTATAGTATAACACCTTCATCTTTCCTTACTTTATCGTAACTTATCATCACTCCATATGAGCGTTACCAACCAAGACTCATACATAAAAATTGGTCTTGAGGTCATTATAAAAAAAGCTATGACATAAAATAAGAGCTCTCAGAATCAGGGGAACATTATACAAGCTTTTATTTATATCACCATTTTCTAGTGAGGGGACGTAATGCCGCTATACACACACCCTCCGCAGCATTCAACAGCCTCCCATACACATCTGGGAAAAAGTAAAATATCCCCGAGTCTTCCCCTATTCACCGTGCCTCACATTTTCTCTAAATCCATATGTAAAGCTTTCCTCCCCAGACGAGCGAGAGGGAGTAGCCCTGAATGCCTCACTCTCTTCCCTCCCTAAATCTCCTCCTCCTCCTCCTCTTCCTCCTCCTCCTCCTCCCTCCTCCACACACATTCTTAATGCTATCCACACGTCCACTCCCACCTAGGCATCATTTCACAGGGGTAACAGGGACTCGTCCCTTGTTATTCTTGCATTAAATGTCACTCCTTTTGGCTCAACAGAGCGGAACACGTCGCATTTACGTCGTGGCTGTCAGCTAGCTATACACCAACTCTCTCATCTGCTCATAAAAATTCATTCTATCTATCCCTCTCGTCTCTTAACTCTCCCAATTTACATATCTCGGAGACTCAATATCCCCATCCTAGACTTGTGTATCCTTTATACCATTTTGAGTTTTCCTCCAACCTGTAGTGCTACCAAGAGCTACCACAATCTCGATCTTCTTTTGATCTTTTCAACACAGGTTCCAAACTCTCGCAAACACATGGATTTCTTTAAGTACATATATATCTCAGTACACACACACACACACACACACACACTCACACACACACACACACACACACACACACCATTCTTTACATTTCTTACGCTAATGTCACATTTCTTCTGCGAAAAAAGACAAATATCTGATCTTTGCGCGATGAGGAAGCTGTCTGTATCTTGTAGGTAAACATACTGAAGGAGTTGGGGAGCACAAGACAACGTTCCTCCCTCAGTGTCTTCGAGGGAGGAAAGTAGATGGACTCTCCTCCCTGAGTAGCTGATGGTGAGGGAGCTTAGTCTAAGAACCAGCTTGGTGGGGAAGCCTTCAACATTTGGTCTCGCTGTCGCCCTCACACTTTCCTGCCACAACCACCACCTCTTGCCTCCTTCACCATCAGCCGTGTGGGGAGTCCTGCAGCGCCATGAGCCCTGGGGCGTCGTGAGGCCTGGGGCGTCATGAGGCCTGGGGCGTCATGAGGCCTGGGACGCCATGAGCCCTGGGACGCCATGAGCCCTGGGGCGTCGTGTGGCCTGGGGCGTCATGAGCCCTGGGGCGTCATGAGGCCTGGGGCGTCATGAGCCCTGGGGCGTCGTGAGGCCTGGGGCGTCGTGAGGCCTGGGGCGTCGTGAGGCTAACATGTAGCTTTATTGTCCGTCAAAAACGCAGTGTTACCAACAGATACGCCGCTGGTGCTTGAGGGTGAAGCACTGAGTTCACGTGTAGCTCCACCGCCCTCAGCCACACCCACTGGATGACAAGTTTGCCACCGCAGTCTTGTATTGCAGTGCGGCATTCGTATGCGCCACTGGCAACAGTGGGCAGTATCAAGGGTAGGTTATGGCAATGTCCCTCCACACACACACATACACACACACACACACACACACACACACACACACACACACACACACACACGTAATGTCTTGCCTTAAGGTAAGAGCAAGGCGTGGCAGTAATCCTCCACACACAACAGGTTATACCCTGGCCTGGGTCGAGGATGACGTGTGCTGCCTGCTCCTGCCTCGTGAGTCGGCGGGAAATGCCCTTCACTAATCCTAATCATGTGTAATCGTGTAGAGCTTTGCAAACAATTAATACCCTCTCTCCGTCATTACCATTTGAGTTGTATATGAAAGCTGTACAAAATATAAAAGATATTTTGAATTTTGTTTGTCGTGTAAAACGGATTGCACCAGAGTAATCTTCAGTGCTAATGGTTCAGGATCTTGCTTAATACACTATTACCTCTTAATAGCCATTACTGGTATGGAACCTGTTTTAATGACCATTAGCCGATGATAGCAATTAGACATCCAACATAAATGAATACACAAACCTCTCAGATATTGATGACGGTGTTGCCTCTCTTATCAATGATTCACCTGGTAAACTCGAGGCTTTCAAGACTCATGAGTAAATCATAGCCCAGCACTCACACTTGAGTGCCTCATTCAGGTCCTGGATGATTCTGGCCAACACACTCGGCTCGGAGCACTTCTGGTAACACACTCACTATTACACTAGCTCTATTGGCTTAACATTGTAACCTTCCTTTCAACGCACTAAAATCATTTACTATATTAGTTTTGATCATGAATGCTAGAAATACACACACACACACACACACACACACACACACATATATCTATATATATATATATATCATCCCTGTGGATAGGGCGGAAAAAGAATACTTCCCAGATATTCCCTGCGTGTCGTAGAAGGCGACTAAAAGGGGAGGGAGCTGGGGGCTGGAAATCCTCCCCTCTCATTTCTTAATTGTCTAAAATCAGGAACAGAGAAGGAGGCCATGTGAGGATATTCCCTCTAAAGCTCTGTCCTCTGTTCATAACGCTACCTTGCTAATGCGGGAAATGGAGAATATATAAAGAAAAAAAAATATATATATCTATCTATCTATCTATATATATATATATATATATATATATATATATATATATATATATATATATATATATATATATATATATATATATACCTTAGCCTAAGCCAGGTACCCAAACTATGAACCATCACTAAAGCGGGGGATGAACTGCTGGGTTGACTGCAGACCGACTCCCTCAAACAGGATTCGAACCTATGCGGACTTGACCACGGGCGGCCCGTGAACACATCATAACCAAGAATGCTAATAGCTGCGTCAGAGGGTCAGTGATAATTACCTGTATATGATAAACAAAAAAACAATCTCTCTTGACCCCTGATAATAATCATCGATAACTTAACGCTCTGTGACCTCCCCATCAGTTGACCTATGACCTGTCACTATACCCAAGACCCGTGACCTGATCGGCCACTTTTCTTTTCAAAACAACTAAAAATTCAGGACGAATGCAATTATAACTACGTCATCGATTTAGCAGCAGAAACACAGTTACTTCAGTCACCCAACGACAAGGACACATCTTTCTTCAAGACGTAAAGAAAATGGAATCTGGCACACACACTGATGATTCCTTGTTGTCTTAGGAGGAAAATTCCATTTTTCACTTTGGGTCTAAATGTTACTGTGACGCCCAGTGTCCTAACACTGCAGTGAGGTAATTACTGAGGAACAAACTACTCAAATAACCCATTTTCCATTCGAGGGAATTAACCACTATTGTTCTAACTTCTGAACAATTTTTTTTTCCTTTTTGAAGGTCCTTTTCAACAACCTATTTCTTTTTTTTTTCTTGACCCCTCGAACAAAAGAGAAATTTTGCCTTTGTGATCGTTTGTGTGGGAGAGACAAAGAAATTTCGGGGTGTACATTGTTTTACGAGGACGTGCGTGTTATTTGTTTGTTTGTTGGTGGTCGTGCAGACACACAGACATGTGTCTGGGCGAAGGTCCTGTATGTGTGTGTGTGTGTGTGTGTGTGTGTGTGTGTCTGCTGTGTGGTGACGCTCACGTTTCTGTTTAAGAAAGTATAACTCTGCTTGTATTTTGAGTATTGATCAAAATACAAATTAAAGGTTTTCATATATATATATATTCCTATATATCACGCGCAAAAAATTTTGATCCTTTCCAATATATATATATATATATATATATATATATATATATATATATATATATATATATATATATATATATATATATATATATTGGAAAGGATCACAATTTTGCGCGTGATCAAGATATTCCTATGAGTTCACGGGGAAAATGAAACACGAAAAGTTCCCAAGTGCACTTTCGTGTAATAATCACATCATCAGGGGAGACACAAGAGAGGAATATAACAGTCAGTTGATATACATCGAAGAGACGAAGCTAGGACGCCATTTGGTAAACATGTTTACCAAATGGCGTCCTAGCCATATATATATATATATATATATATATATATATATATATATATATATATATATTTATATGTATATATGTATATATATATATATATATATATATATATATATATATATATATATATATTTATATGTATATATGTATATATATATATATATATATATATATATATATATATATATATATATATATATATATATATATATATATCTTTTCTTTTAAACTATCCGCCATTTCCCGCATTAGCGAGGTAGCGTTAAGAACAGAGGACTGGGCCTTTGTGGAATATCCTCACCTGGCCCCCCTCTGTTCCTTCTTTTGGAAAATTAAAAAAAAAGAAAAAAAAAAACGAGAGGGGAGGATTTCCAGCCTCCTGCTCCCTCCCCTTTTAGTCGCCTTCTACGACACGCAGGGAATACGTGGGAAGTATTCTTCATCCCCTATCCCCAGGGATATATATATATATATATATATATATATATATATATATATATATATATATAAGGTCAAAAGGTAACAAAGGTGACACTAGGTAAGATTACCGTTGATATTCGTCCCAAAGCGGGAAAGAAGATTGGTGAATTGAATTCACTATTGCACGGTCTTACAGTGACCGCCTGCAGTGCCTGGCGCTTCACTGCGTCAAGCCGAATCGACATGAAAAACCCGTAACAGCGTGACGTGCAAACGGTACAGCTCCGCCACTGTGGCAAAAACAACGCTGAGGAAAAATCGGATCTTTCCAGGTCTCTCCTGGAAAAGTCCAGTGACACACTGGGACTTGTAATCATGGCCCTGTGGCACTCATTACCCGGGGCCGGGCCTGGCCAACCCCTCTCTGATGGGCCGGCCACTCAGCGCCACACCCCGTGTGATGGGCCGGCCACTCAGTACCACACCCCGTGTGATGGGCCGGCCACTCAGCGCCACACCCCGTGTGATGGGCCGACCACTTAGCGCCACACCCCGTGTGATGGGCCGGCCACTCAGTGCCACACCACCCTCCCTCTGATGGCCCGTCTATTCAGCGCCATATAGCCACTCAGATTGACTGGCCTCTGCCATACACCCGCTCTGATGGGCTGGCGGGTCAGTACCACGCCCCCTGAGATAGGCTAGCCACTCAGAGCCACGCCCCCTGTGATGGACCACGCTAATCACCACAATGAAACTCCTAATGTTTTCATCAAGTCATGTAATGGTGGTGTATGTTACCACAGGAGCCATACCGCAGCGCTGGGTCACGCCCCTGTGGCACAGACCTTCCCCCGCCCCCCCCCCCTTACTGCACAGCTGACACACACACACACACACACACACACACACACACACACACACACATCAAGCCCCGGGCAATATATCATGCTTTTGACATGAGTACATCGGATTATCAGTGAACCAGGAACATTAGCATTCTAGCAGCATCAGCAACGTAGCATTACCGGCACTCAGCATCATCATCAGCATTCAGCACCACCATCACTCAGCATCACCACCATCGCTCAGCATCACCACCATCACTCAGCATCACCACCATCACTCAGCATAATTATCATCACTCAGCATCATCACCATCACTCAGCATCACCACCATCACTCAGCATCACCACCAGCACTCAGCATCACCATCACTCAGCATCATCACCAGCACTCAGCATCACCACCAGCACTCAGCATCACCACCAGCACTCAGCATCATCACCAGCACTCAGCATCATCACCAGCACTCAGCATCATCAGTGAGCAGCATAATGCGTGCCACTGATCGGGTCGTCAGCATCACCAGTGGTGCTGTCGTCTTTAACAAGTGGTGTGTGTAGAGCCAGAGCAGGAGTGTGGCTGCTGGGAGGAAAGGTGTATCACAGTGATCACTCATACAACTAGCTGTAGCTGCTGTATTATGGTCGTTGTATTGCCTTTGGCTGCTGTATTATGGTTGTTGTATTGGCTGTAGCTGCTGTATTGTGGCTGTTGTATTGGCAGTAGATGGTGTATTGTGGATAGTGTAATGACTGTAGCTACTGCATTATGGCTGTTGATTTGTATTAAAGATATTGCATAAACTGTAGCTGGTGTATCACGGGTGTTATATTGGCTGTAGCAGGTGTATTACGAGTGTTGTATTGACTGTTAAAGGTGTAATATGGTTGATGTATCGGTGTGGCAGGTGCATTATGGGTGTTGGCTATAGCAAGTGTATTACTGGTGCTTCAGTTAGTGAATACACCAGTTGTATCTTGAGTGTCGACCTGGAATATCTTCATATGAGTTACCATCACAGTAATGGAAAACAGAATCATTATACCATTCGTGATTTCTCTCTCTCTCTCTCTCTCTCTCTCTCTCTCTCTCTCTCTCTCTCTCTCTCTCTCTCTCTCTCTCTCTCTGCAACTAAACCTGAGATTCCATTTTTCTTTCTCTCTCAACACAAACTACTTTTGCTTCAGTGATGTTGATGATAATGCACTATTTCATCAACACATTGTACGACCTCTGTGAACACCGACACGACCCTTGAGCACGATGATGCGAGAGATGGACTCAACAGACGAGCCTCGAACACGACTGTGTGAACCATGGGTATGAGAGTCTGCCCACGTCATCGTACCTAAAGGTTATATTGTTGTGGTCAAAGGTTGTAATGTTATGCTTAGGGGTGCTTAAGGGTCGTATCGTCGTGCTCGTTGGTCATTTGGTCGTATTCATGGGTTGTTCCGCACTGTTCAAAGGTCGTACCGTCGTGATCCAGGGCCCTATTGTCGTGCCTAGTGGTCGTACCGTCGTGATCCAGGGATCGTACTATCATCCTCAACGAATCCTCCAACTGCACTCACGAGGTCGAGGAAGTTCCGGTAACTGTGAGCCTGGCTCAGTGTGGCCTCACTGATAATGCAGTTATCATTCATTTATCATCCAGTGTAGCTCTCTGCTCGACCCCTATGATTCCATTACCATCGACAGTCGATTGTCATCGACAACGGTATAGATAATGTAAAGCCTCGACCGGACGCACATGGCCAGGCGAACCTAAGGGAACGTAATCTAGTCTTCAGAAACACAATACTATTACCTACCATTGTTTGGAAGCATGGATGAAAGAAATATACACATTTTCTATAACTGTTCATCTGTTTAGGGTCTTCTCTCTATCTCTCTTCCCCAGGAGGATCCTCTGAGGTTGTATTGACATCACAAGAGTATTCAAAGGGCGAGAAAGGATAGGAGTATCGTCGTCGTCCTCCGAACTTGACTAGGTTGTGGTGAACTACCACGACTTTTCTTGTCTATTTTCTCTCTAATGTTCTCCTACATTAATTGGCTCTTCATATAGTTGACTGAATTAACTAACGTAATTACTGTTATGTGATATCATACTCACGTTCATACCAGAGCACTAGAGATAAGCTCAGAATCAACCAATATGCCCTCACTTTTGACAGATCGTTTATGTAAATAAACACATGAATATAAGAGGGAGGGATGTGTTCGGCTGGTGTAAACAGAGCATCCAGATTATGGCTTTGGCTTCAGTTTAAAGCAGACAGACAGTTTTGCTCCATTTCAATATTAATCATGATTTTGGCATTAGATTTTCATAGCTGTATATATACTGTAGCTCGCACAAACAACATAATACTTGTAATAAAACATATTGATCAATTTTAATCAGATTAAATTGGGATATCAACCCAAACACCTCAAACCCATAACGAGCCGACCAATGACAACACTGGTCTTAGCTCAAACGTTTGTCCCAGTATGAGTACAACACATCACAGAGACTCTGCAGCCCAATAATCTTGTTCATTTTATTATGCAAGGCCAACGTCTTTCTTTAATGCCAAATGATAATGGTATATTCAACAAAAAATAGATAGTATCGCCTATGAATTTAAAACTAGTCACTCATTGTGACTCAGTGTGTAGCAAGAAAATATGTTTTCACTAGCTCAATCAAGGACCATTCAGCATGTAAACCTCCGCTCCCATCTCCTCACACTAAACCTGTGACATCTATGTTACTTCGTGCTGGGTCTTCCAAAGTACTATCCCAGCTCTAGGAGGGCCATTAAGGCATATGGCGCAGATGGCATACCTCCTCAAGTTCTAGCGCTTCTAAGCTGGTGGCACCAATCCTTGCTCGCCCACTGTGCTGCTCTGTTTCTGTCCTCGAGGTATGTACTGTACGGCCACCCGTCTCGTCCGCTGTCTACACGTGTCCCTTCCCCGAAGACTTGGTGAGCGAGGCACGCGTTTAGCTGTTGCTTCCCTTATTTTCTGTTCGGGAGCCAACCACTCGAGGATTGGCCGTTATGATACATCTGTCTTTCTCGTATAACTTTGCTGCAGAGTTCACTTTGATCCCTCGTTACTCCCTCATACTTCGACACTTCTGCCATCGTGCTTCAGGACTACAAACACCTGCGGAGTTTTCATTCATTTCTACTATTCTTTCTCCTACATAATATCACTTCTACCCAAGATGGACTTCGACTGGAGGCATGTTTAACCCACGCTATTTTATACAAAAAAAGATTAAGTGTTCCCACAAATCATCAGAGCATTTTCTAACATTTAGAGATAATTTTTTCTTACCGCCTCTATAGTTTTTTCTTAAAACTGATAATTGTTAACATGATTGATATTTCTTTACATTCGACTATCATTAATATGATGAACATATTCGTTATTGCTGTTTTCATCATGTTTTGTTATTATTACTATTATCATTACTATTATCATTATTATTATTATCATTATTATTATTATTATTATTATTATTATTATCATTATTATTATTATTATTATCATTATTGTTATTATTATTATTATTTTAATAATCATTATCATTCTTATTATTACCATTATTGTTGTTCTTATGTTAGTTGAGACGGCACTAGCATTCAAATGCCGTATTCAAGACCATGTCATTAACGCATATATATACATATATGGTTGTATAGTTGCGAGGCGTGGGCTATGGATAGAGTTGTGCGCAGGAGGATGGATGTGCTGGAAATGAGATGTTTGAGGACAATGTGTGGTGTGAGGTGGTTTGATCGAGTAAGTAACGTAAGGGTAAGAGAGATGTGTGGAAATAAAAAGAGCGTGGTTGAGAGAGCAGAAGAGGGTGTTTTGAAATGGTTTGGGCACATGGAGAGAATGAGTGAGGAAAGATTGACCAAGAGGATATATGTGTCGGAGGTGGAGGGAACGAGGAGAAGTGGGAGACCAAATTGGAGGTGGAAAGATGGAGTGAAAAAGATTTTGTGTGATCGGGGCCTGAACATGCAGGAGGGTGAAAGGAGAGCAAGGAATAGAGTGAATTGGATCGATGTGGTTTACCGGGGTTGACGTGCTGTCAGTGGATTGAATCAGGGCAAGTGAAGAGTCTGGGGTAAACCATGGAAAGCTGTGTAGGTATGTATATTTGCGTGTGTGGACGTATGTATATACATGTGTATGGGGGTGGGTTGGGCCATTTCTTTCGTCTGTTTCCTTGCGCTACCTCGCAAACGCGGGAGACAGCGACAAAAAAAAAAATATGTATATATATATACAGGGGAGAAAGAATACTTCCCACGTATTCCTTGCGTGTCGTAGAAGGCGACTAAAAGGGGAGGGAGCGGGGGGCTGGAAATCCTCCCCTCTCATTATTTTTTTTTAATTTTACAAAAGAAGGAATAGAGTAGGGGGCCAGGTGAGGATATTCCTTTAAAGGCCCAGTTCTCTGTTCTTAACGCTACTTCGCTAACGCGGGAAATGGCGAATAGTTTGAAAGAAAGAAAATATATATATATATATATATATATATATATATATATATATATATATATATATATATATATATAAAAGTGAAATCGTCCTTCAGTAGGAGTTCATACAATATTATTTAACATGAAATTTTTCTCTACATGTGGCACGACATGTTTTGTGGAGACAATCCACCTCATCATCAGGTGCCAGTACTCAACAAAGTTATTTAAATCACAACATCACACTTGAGTCCCGCCTTTCAACACCAATCCATCTAGGCTCAGCAATGTCAGCTATGTCTGGTCGTAACCCTTGTAAGGGAGAGTGATTAAGAGAGGTCAGGTGGCGGGGGTTGACCTGGGCAGCTGGATGTGTTTTGAACAGCTTTTTTATGTTTTCGTATTTTGTTAATTCTCTCATAATGATTTTGGTAATGCTAGGATGGGCTTTAGAATTGCCTGGGGACAAATTAAAGTTCTTAGTATTAGCAATTTAGACAGATTCAATGATGTTACGTGCGGCATAATCAGCAGAAGGATATAAGATAATGGGATTTTCAGGTTCTATGGGGTGATCATTTTCATGACAGTGTTTTCGTGGTCATCCCTGCGTACTGTATGACGGTGCCAACAACACCTCTCTGTTACAATCTTACCGGTCTGGTCTGTATAGACATATTTACATGCCTTGCATTTGACGGCGTAAACACTCCCAATTATTGCATGATTTGCCCTATTGTTCATTAAGGTCTTGCTCATGGTGTTATTGTACTGGAAAGCAACATTACAAGAGCTGTTTTTTTTAGAACATGTGTTCCCCCAGTCACGCTCTTACGTCTTCAGCCAGGGAGAAGACATGACTTCTCTCATCCTACTCTCACTCTTGCGTCATCAGCCAGGGAGAGGACGTTACTGTTCTCGCCCTACTCTCACTCTTGCGTCATCAGCCAGGGAGAGAGTTTGACTGTATTCCTTTACTTTCAATCTCGCATCACACAGCAGGAGAGGTCATCTGTGGTCTATGAGTAATAATGTTGTAGGAACAACAGCTGGTGACGTCCCTGGGTCCTGCCAGAAACAACAGCTGGTGACGTCCCTGGGTCCTGCCAGAAACAACAGCTGGTGACGTCCCTGGGTCCTGCCAGAAACAACAGCTGGTGAAGTCCCTGGGTCCTGCCAGGGACAACAGCTGGTGACGTCCCTGGGTCCTGCCAGGGACAACAGCTGGTGATGACCCTGGGTCCTGCCAGGGACAGCTGGTGATGACCCTGGGTCCTGCCAGGGACAGCTGGTGATGACCCTGGGTCCTGCTCGGAACGCTGGGTAAAAGAACCTTTGACAGATGGTGGCAAGTCTCATTCTGACAACGACACGACGAGAGAGAGAGAGAGAGAGAGAGAGAGAGAGAGAGAGAGAGAGAGAGAGAGAGAGAGAGAGAGAGAGAGAGAGAGAGAGGAACCTGACGACGACGAGGGAAGTGAACGACATGACTGCTGTCGCTGCTCGACCGGAAGGACGACCTGTATAACCAAGTCCAGAGACAGATTTATGGTTCGTGGACACGACACCCAGACCTGAGTCAGAAAGAAAATGGAATATATATATATATATATATATATATATATATATATATATATATATATATATATATATATATATATATATATACTGTATGTGTGTCTGTGTCTGAGTGAACTGTGGATGGTACAACCTCCTAAATTACCGTTATTTTGTACAGGGATGACGTGCTTTTGAAAGATGATTATAGCAAGACAATGATACTATATCATCGTCCTCCTCCTTCAATGTACAGAGGAAAACCTCCTGGTCAATGTTTTTTGTGGTAAGTGTAAAGTGAGTCAGTCCAAGCTAACTTACATGAAGTGGAGATCGGGTCTACTCTGGCCCAAGTGAACTTAAGTTCTCATCATTTCCTCAGATAAAGTGTTTTAATATCCCAAGTTGTCTAGTTAGAACAGAAGGTATACAGATTGTGGCCATGACGTTTGACACTTCATAATGCATAAGGAAGGACTGCTTGTTAGCGTCGTGATGCATATTGTTAAACACAACAGGTGGACGCTTCATAGGGAAGGAAGACTTGGCGTATGGTAAACACAACAGGTGGACGCTTCATAGGGAAGGAAGACTTGGCGTATGGTAAACACAACAGGTGGACGCTGCAGAGGGAAGGAAGACTTGGCGTATGGTAAACAGGCAAACCAGTTTTATGACGGCCATATCTCAGGATCGGTACATACGATCGGCAGGAAATACAACACACAGGAAAGATGTCCCGTGAAGTTTTACTGAAGCGGTCATGACTGATGGTATCCCGACCTGACTCCACAGCTGAGCTAAATCTGACACTCGTCGTACACACACACACACACACACACACACACACACACTGCTCTACGTCGCTTCGGTAAATCCGAAGGGAACCACCATCAATATACTGAGAGGAACAGATTCAAATTTTTCTTTGTCGTGAGCGTTGAGCCAGAGGGCAAGACCTGTGACCACAATAACCCTAAATATTGGTGGAGGTTGTCAACACGCAGGGAGAGCGACTGAGGGTTATGTCTCTTGTGGACCTGCTGAGCAAGTCAAGTCTCATTTATAAACTTTAAAGATGATGACAATAAGAACAGTTAGATTCCATCATATTGATTTACATTACACAAATACACACAAACAAACAAAATTTTTTTACAAACAAATTCGCCATTTTCCGCGTTAACGAGGCAGCGTTAAAAACAGAGGATTGAGCCTTAAAGGGAATATCCTCACTTAGCTCCCTCTCTGTTCCTTCTTTTGGTAAAGTAAAAATGGGAGGGGAGGATTTCCAGCCCCCGACTCCCTCCCCTTTTAGTCACCTTTTAGGACACGCAGGGAATACGTGAGAAGTGCTCTTTCTCCCAACCCACCCACATACACATGAATATACATACACGTCCACACACGCACATATACATACCTATACATTTCAACGTATACATATATATACATACACAGACATACTATACACATGTACGTAATTCATACTTGCTACCTTTATTCATTCCCATCTACACCCCACCACACATAATATGACAACCCCCTCCCCCCTCATGCGCGCGAGGTAGCGCTAGGAAAAGACAACAAAGGCTACATTCGTTCACACTCAGGCTCTACCTGTCATGTATAATGCGCCGAAACCAAAGCTCCCTTTCCACATCCAGGCCCCACAAAACTTTCCATGGTTTACCCCAGACGCTTCACATGCCCTGGTTCAATCCACTGACAACACGTCGACCCCGGTATACCACATCGTTCCAATTCACTCTATTCCTTGCATGCCTTTCACCCTCCTGCATGTTCAGGCCCCGATCGCTCAAAATCTTTTTCACCCCATCTTTCCACCTCCAATTTGGTCTCTCACTTCTCGTTCCCTCCACCTCTGACACATACATCCTCTTGGTCAATCTTTCCTCACTCATTCTCTCCAGGTGACCAAACCATTTCAAAACACCTTCTTCTGCTCTCTCAACTATACGCTATTCATTACCACACATTTCTCTTACCCTTTCATTACTTACTCGATCAGAGCACCTCACAACACATATAGTCCTCAAGCATCTCATTTTCAACACATACACCCCCCTCCGCACAACTCTATCTATAGCCCACGCCTCGCAACCATATAACATTGTTGGAACCACTATTCCTTCAAACATACCCATTTCTGTTTTCCGAAATAATGTTTTCGCCTTCCACATATTTTTCAACGCTCCCAGAACCTTCGTCCCCCCCTCCCCCATCCTGTGACACTTCCGCTTCCATGGTTCCATCCGCTGCCAGATCCACTCCCAGATATCTAAAACGCTTCACTTCCTCCAGTTTTTCTCCATTCAAACTTACTTCCCAATTAACTTGTCCCTCAATCCTACTGTACCTAATAACCTTGCTCTTATTCACATTTACTCCCACATTTCTTCTTTCACACACTTTACCAAACTCAGTCACCAGCTTCTGCAGTTTCTCAACTCTTAGCAAGATGGAAGGAGTCCTGAGAACTACATTATGACCTTTGAGCGTAACAGGACGACCCCTGACTATGAGAACCTAGCCATGGAATGACCGTCTGGGGTCAGGTCAGGGGTCACTGTGCTCTACTGAAGGGTCGACCGGTCATGCTTAAAGGTCACACTGTTGCGTTCAATGGGTTAAGCAGTTTCTTTAGCTTGCGTCTCCTTGTTGATTTAGAAAACCAGTTGTTACACAGCAGCATCAGCTACACAGCAAGACCTGGAGCCACTGTGTAACACAGCACCAGCTGCTACACAGCTAAGCCTGGTGTCAGTGAGGGTAGACTTAGGAACTTTCCTACCCCGATGTCTTCGCGTCACTGACCTGGCAACATCTGGCAACCTGACTGATGCTGCCAACTAATGATCGGTCTTCAAAGTCGAGAGTTTGTTGACGTCCAGCCGAGTGTGTTAACACACTCAGGCTGTTGCTAGAATATTGACACACACACACACACACACACACACACACACACACACACACACACACACACACACACACATGTATATATGAATGACAGAGAGAGAGAGAGATAGTATGATGAGAAAGATAATGGGAAAAAGATACAGCAAGTCGTGTCTTGCAAACAATAATGTTATATATAGAAAGCCTGACCCAGGATCTGCCAGGTTGACCCGGAGGTCACTCAACGTACGACACCAGTACGTGGGTGTCTGAAACAGTGACGCCAGCTTAACAAGTGAGAGAGAAAGGAAGATGAAAGACGAGAAAGTGAGAGGAAGTAAAGTGTGGGAGGAGAGTGAGGAGATGCTGAACATTGCTGACAAGACAATGCACTACGTCGCTGAAGAAGGAAAGAAGGAAAGTGTAGGGGAAGGAAAACAAGAAAACTTGAGCGAGGTGTTCCAAGTTGTTGACAAAAGAATACATTACGACGACGACACATCACAAGTGGCCTGGTGTATCCACCATTAAGAGATTTTAAACGAATGTGTAGATGTAACGAGAGTGGTGTGGGGGGCAGGATGGCAGGCCATCGATAAATGTTAGCGAGTTGATTTATAAGACAATGAGGATTTGAAAGGAGATGAATCCTCCAGGAAACAAAGATGACTGGAGGGCAGAGAGGGGACGCTCGTATTCTGACGAGGGAAACGTGAAATTGAATCAGACTGAAAGGGATGATGATGGGGATTACGATCATGGAAAGAGAACAAAATGTTGCAGGAAGGATAATTCAATGAACGTCAATGTGGTGAAAAGGGTTGGCCAATAGCTGGTGCAAGACTGGTCAAGAACTGGTGGAAGATTGGCCAATAGCTGGTGCAAGGCTGGCTAATAGCTGGTGCAAAGCTGGCTAACAACTGGTGCAAGACTGGCCAGAAGCTGGTGCAAGGCTGGCTAACAACTGGTGCTGAAGGACAAGTTTGGTCAAGAGAGGCTGGTGATGAGAAGGCAAACACTGGCCAGACCTGGTGTTCACGTCCGACACACAACAAGTTGAGAAAAAAAACTTCAAGAACTTCTCTGTACAAAGATTTGTTGCTCATATCAACAGAATACAAGTTGTGCAGACCATAAATCTGGCTTTGTTGTTATATGTAATAGTTCTTTAAAGGATGGTCGACAGCTTAGAATAGACAATACCTACACACACACACACACACACACACACACACACACACACACACACACACACATATATACATATATATATATATATATATATATATATATATATATATATATATATATATATATATATATATATATATATATTATACTTTGTCGCTGTCTCCCACGTTAGCGAGGTAGCGCAAGGAAACAGACGAAAGAACGGCCCAACCCACCCGCATACACATGTATATACATACACGTCCACACACGCACGCATACATACCTATACATTTCAACGTATACATATGTATACATACACAGACATATACATATATACATATGTACATAATGCATACTTGCTGCCTTTATTCATTCCCATCGACACCTCGCCACACATGAAATGACACACCCATCCTTCCGCACGCGCGCGAGGTAGCGCTAGGAAAAGACAGCAAAGGCCACATTCGTTCACACTCAGTCTCTAGCTGTCATGTATAATGCACCAAAACTACAGCTCCCTTTGCACATACAGGCCCCACAAAACTTTGCATGGTTTACCCCAGACGCTTCACATGCCCTGATTCAATCCAGTGACAGCACGTCGATCCCAGTATATCACATCGTTCCAATTCACTCTATTCCTTGCACTCCTTTCACCCTCCTGCATGTTCAGGTCCCGATCGCTTAAAATCTTTTCACTCCATCCTTCCACCTCCAATTTGGTCTCCCACTTCTCGTTCCCTTCACCTCTGACACATATATCCTCTTTGTCAATCTTTCCTCACCCATTCTCTCCATGTGACCAAACCATTTCAAAACACCCTCTTCTGATCTCTCAACCACACTCTTTTTATTTCTACACATCCCTCTTACCCTTTCATTACATACTCAATCAAACCACTTCACACCACATATTGTACTCAACCATCTCATTTCCAACACATCCACCCTCCTCCACATAACCATATCTATAGCCTATGCCTCGCAACCATACAACATTGTTGAAACCACGATTCCTTCAAACATACCCATTTTTGCTTTCCGAGATAAAGTTCTCGCCTTCCACACATTCTTTAACACTCCCAGAACTTTCGCCCCCTCCCCTATCCTGTGACTTTCTTCCGCTTCCATGGTTCCATCCGCTGCCAAATCCACTCCCAGATATCTAAAATACTTCACTTCATCCAGTTTTTCTCCATTCAAACTTACCTCCCAATTGACTCGTCCCTCAGCCATACTGTACCTAATAACCATGCTCTTATTCACATTTTCTCTAAGCTTTCTTCTTTCACACACTTTACTAAACTCAGTCACCAGCTTCTGCAGTTTCTCACCCGAATCAGCCAACAGCGCTGTATCATCAGCGAACAACTGACTCACTTTCCAAGCTCTCTCATCCCCAACAGACTGCATACTTGCCCCTCTTTCCAAAACTCTTGCATTCACCTCCCTGACAACCCCATCCATAAACAAATTAAATAACCATGCAGACATCACGCATTCCTGCCGCAAACCAACATTCACTGAGAACCAATTACTCTCTCTTCCTACTCGTACACATGCCTTACATGCTCGATGAAAACTTTTCAATGCTTCCAGCAACTTGCCTCCCACACCATATATCTTAATACCTTCCACAGAGCATCTATATCAACTCTATCATATGCCTTTTCCAGATCCATAAATGCTACATACAAATCCATTTGTCTTTCTAAGTATTTCTCACATACATTCTTCAAAGCAAACACCTGATCCACACATCCTCTACCACTTCTGAAACCACACTGTTCTTCCTTAATCTGATGCTCTGTACATGCCTTCACCCTCTCAATCAATACCCTCCCATATAATTTGCCAGGAATACTCAACAAACTTATACCTCTGTAATCTGAGCACTCACCTTTATCCCTTTGCCTTTGTACAATGGCACTATGCACGCATTCCGCCAAGGTCATGTGTTTTTTGTTGGAACATCACCAGTATCATACGTAAAGTTCAGTTATTTCATCCTAAAAGACAGCCCACGAAGGTAACCCTGAAGTATATACTATTCCTTGGAGCTTGTGAAATAGGATATATATTTGTCTCTTTGTTCGCTATATAGACACCAGAAGCAATGAGCTAAAGACAAAGGTTAGATGTGGCCAAGAAAATTTGATTCGTTATTCATCATGGCTGTAGTTAAGATCATCTGAGGTGAACGCAGGACAAACTGTAGCCTGAAATACAAACTGTAGGATCTACATTGATGGTAGACACACGGGATGTTCGTCTCTCCCCTGGTCAGTGTACTCCAGACACCACCAGCCTGGCTGACAACACTAAGATTGTCATCATCTTGGGTGAACACCTTACCCTGCACAGTAGGACGGCTCATGTGACCTAAACCGTTGTTGCCAGCCTTCCCCTGATGTTGCCAGCCTTCCCCTGATGTTGCCAGCCTTCCCCTGATGTTGCCAGTCTTCCCCTGATGTTGCCAGTCTTCCCCTGATGTTGCCACACTTCCCCTGATGTTGCCAGTCTTCCCCTGATGTTACCAGTCTTCCCCTGATGTTGCCAAAACGTCTTTTATATTAGATTTCATGTCAGTCCCCCCAGGAGGGACCCAGTGTTGGGACGGACACGTAAAGCCCCCGACCGTATCATTTCTAATATTTCCATCGTGGTTATCATATTCATCCGTCAACAATGCTTCACATTTTTGCAACATACGTGTGAACATCACAGGGAAAAGTCGTATTACCATTCCACTGTATGTCGTGACGTAATTGACAACGTGTAAATGGTAATTTATTCCATTATTCGTTGTAAATTTACCAGATAAAGTTATTCACCTGTAATATTGTCAATATGTTTCCCCAATATATATTTTTTGTGCACATAACCCGTGATTTACCTCTTACACAACAAAAAGCTACAGATCATGCTGTTGACACATTTACCCAAATCATTCATAGGTTATTATTATTATTAAAGCTTATAGCTTGCAGGGGGTAATTTTAGTAGAGGTTGGCAGAGTTCCAATTTGTTTTAATGAAGCATTCGATGTAGAAACAGATTTATTGATCAGTGTTTATCTATTGCGAATTACGTCGTAGCAATAGAAACAGAATGGCAAGGTCTATGGCATCTGCATAGGTTCTATAGTACTGGAATAATTAATTGAATTATAGAGGAATAGCTTAACTCTCCGTAGAAAGGCTTACACGAGACAGCAATAATAATAGACCCTGAATATTATATAACCAGAATATTCCTATTAGATTAGTCTCTGTTATGATATGCCAAAACTGGGACTAGAGGCAGGGGAGCGGCCGTTATATTAATTAACGAGATGATCTACCAATTATAAGACAGAGTGAGAATAGTGCCATCATACGCGCTCGTGTGATCATATTCCAAACGGGAGAGCTGGCTGGTCAATGGTGGTGAGGCGCTGTTGGTAACGATGCTTGTGGCTATAGGCTAAGGTGGGTGGTGAGAGAGAGAGAGAGAGAGAGAGAGAGAGAGAGAGAGAGAGAGAGAGAGAGAGAGAGAGAGAGAGAGAGAGCCACCAGATCCCTGTTCAATACCTTCTGTTCTCATTACAGTGTCGACTCTACCTGACATCCTCCAAACATGGCTGACGTCTTGCTTGTAGGCCGGGGGGGAGGGGGGAGGGGGGGCCTCCTGTACAGGCCTTAATGAGCCACTTCCTCCCCCCCCCCCCCCCCCCCCGCCCGGAGGCTCACAGCCAGGGGTGAAGGGGGTGGGGGGGTACGCTTATGTGGGCTCCCTGGTGCCAAGGAGGGGAACCCGAGGTCTAGAGAATCTTTCATGCATAACACACCCACACACACACACACACACACACACACACACACACACACACACACACACACACACACACACAATGTGAGAGAAGCTAATTAAGAAAATTAGCACAAGTCTTACATTCTGATCCGCATATCGAGTACACACGAAGTGTCCAGGAAGAGTCCAGACGTCAAGTGGAGCCCGAGGAATGGTTGAGGAAGACGTATGCTGTGTGTGAGGTGTGCTCTCTCTCTCTCTCTCTCTCTCTCTCTCTCTCTCTCTCTCTCTCTCTCTCTTTCTCTCCCTCTCTCTCTCTCTCTCTCTTCTCTCTCTCTCTCTCTCGTCTTTTTTTTCCCCAAACTCATCTTATTGCACGATATGACGTCACAGCTGACGTCACGGCCGGTGTTGGCTAGGCTAACGCCTTGTTATCATTATAACGCCCTGATATATATATATATATATATATATATATATATATATATATATATATATATATATATATATATATATATATATATATACATATATATATATTTTTTTTTCATACTATTTGCCATTTCCCGCGTTAGCGAGGTAGCGTTAAGAACAGAGGACTGAGCCTTTGAGGAAATATCCTCACTTGGCCCGCTCCTCTGTTCCTTTTTAGGAAAACTAAAGACGAGAGGGGAGGATTTCCAGCCCCCCCCCCCCCCCCCGCTCCCTTCCCTTTTAGTCGCCATCCACGACATGCAGGGATGGTATTGCAGTGGAATTTATTAAAAAAAGGGGGTGACTGTATTGTTGACTGGTTGGTAAGGTTATTTAATGTATGTATGACTCATGGTGAGGTGCCTGAGGATTGGCGGAATGCGTGCATAGTGCCATTGTACAAAGGCAAAGGGGATAAGAGTGAGTGCTCAAATTACAGAGGTATAAGTTTGTTGAGTATTCCTGGTAAATTATATGGGAGGGTATTGATTGAGAGGGTGAAGGCATGTACAGAGCATCAGATTGGGGAAGAGCAGTGTGGTTTCAGAAGTGGTAGAGGATGTGTGGATCAGGTGTTTGCTTTGAAGAATGTATGTGAGAAATACTTAGAAAAGCAAATGGATTTGTATGTAGCATTTATGGATCTGGAGAAGGCATATGATAGAGTTGATAGAGATGCTCTGTGGAAGGTATTAAGAATATATGGTGTGGGAGGAAAGTTGTTAGAAGCAGTGAAAAGTTTTTATCGAGGATGTAAGGCATGTGTACGTGTAGGAAGAGAGGAAAGTGATTGGTTCTCAGTGAATGTAGGTTTGCGGCAGGGGTGTGTGATGTCTCCATGGTTGTTTAATTTGTTTATGGATGGGGTTGTTAGGGAGGTAAATGCAAGAGTTTTGGAAAGAGGGGCAAGTATGAAGTCTGTTGGGGATGAGAGAGCTTGGGAAGTGAGTCAGTTGTTGTTCGCTGATGATACAGCGCTGGTGGCTGATTCATGTGAGAAACTGCAGAAGCTGGTGACTGAGTTTGGTAAAGTGTGTGGAAGAAGAAAGTTAAGAGTAAATGTGAATAAGAGCAAGGTTATTAGGTACAGTAGGGTTGAGGGTCAAGTCAATTGGGAGGTGAGTTTGAATGGAGAAAAACTGGAGGAAGTGAAGTGTTTTAGATATCTGGGAGTGGATCTGGCAGCGGATGGAACCATGGAAGCGGAAGTGGATCATAGGGTGGGGGAGGGGGCGAAAATTCTGGGGGCCTTGAAGAATGTGTGGAAGTCGAGAACATTATCTCGGAAAGCAAAAATGGGTATGTTTGAAGGAATAGTGGTTCCAACAATGTTGTATGGTTGCGAGGCGTGGGCTATGGATTGAGTTGTGCGCAGGAGGATGGATGTGCTGGAAATGAGATGTTTGAGGACAATGTGTGGTGTGAGGTGGTTTGATCGAGTGAGTAACGTAAGGGTAAGAGAGATGTGTGGAAATAAAAAGAGCGTGGTTGAGAGAGCAGAAGAGGGTGTTTTGAGGTGGTTTGGGCACATGGAGAGGATGAGTGAGGAAAGATTGACCAAGAGGATATATGTGTCGGAGGTGGAGGGAGCAAGGAGAAGAGGGAGACCAAATTGGAGGTGGAAAGATGGAGTGAAAAAGATTTTGTGTGATCGGGGCCTGAACATGCAGGAGGGTGAAAGGAGGGCAAGGAATAGAGTGAACTGGAGCGATGTGGTATACCGGGGTTGACGTGCTGTCAGTGGATTGAATCAAGGCATGTGAAGCGTCTGGGGTAAACCGTGGAAAGCTGTGTAGGTATGTATATTTGAGTGTGTGGACGTATGTATATACATGTGTATGGGGGGGTTGGGCCATTTCTTTCGTCTGTTTCCTTGCGCTACCTCGCAAACGCGGGAGACAGCGACAAAGTATAAAAAAAAAAAATATATAAATATATATATATATATATATATATATATATATATATATATATATATATATATATCGGTTCATAAAGTCTTCCAGTAACAAAAAGATATAAGTGAATCATATCTTACATCGTCATTGTTCTTCTCTTTATATTAACATATAAACTCAGATTTATATACATATAGAACATGTTACTTATTTGTATCAGTTTGATTTGTAAAGCAAGTAATTATATTTTCCTTCCTATCTATACAACAAAGGATTGGCTACCTTTTCATAGGAATGAGTCTAAATCTAAATAGGGTATCGAACCCATGATCCGTATGCACATCTTATTTCCTGGAAGATATTAGCATCGATAAACAGACTGAACTGTTTAAGAAATGTTAGTTCTGGAAGAAAACGTGTGCCACAGTACCATCATGTACCACATCACAAACGTGTACCACAGTACCAACGTGTACCACAGTACCAACGTGTACCACAGTACCAACGTGTACCACAATACCAACGTGTACCACAGTACCAACGTGTACCACAGTACCAACGTGTACCACAGTACCAACTTGTACCACAATACCAACGTGTACCACAGTACCAACGTGTACCACAGTACCAAACGTGTACCACAGTACCAACGTGTACCACAGTACCAACGTGTACCACAGTACCAACGTGTACCACAATACCAACGTGTACCACAGTACCAACGTGTACCACAGTACCAACGTGTACCACAGTACCAACGTGTACCACAGTACCAACGTGTACCACAGTACCAACGTGTACCACAAGTACCACAACGTGTACCACAGTACCAACGTGTACCACAGTACCAACGTGTACCACAGTACCAACGTGTACCACAGTACCAACGTGTACCACAGTACCAACGTGTACCACAGTACCAACGTGTACCACAGTACCAACGTGTACCACAATACCAACGTGTACCACAGTACCAACGTGTACCACAGTACCAACGTGTACCACAGTACCAACGTGTACCACAATACCAACGTGTACCACAGTACCAACGTGTACCACAGTACCAACGTGTACCACAGTACCAACGTGTACCACAATACCAACGTGTACCACAGTACCAACGTGTACCACAGTACCAACGTGTACCACAATACCAACGTGTACCACAGTACCAACGTGTACCACAGTACCAACGTGTACCACAGTACCAACGTGTACCACAGTACCAACGTGTACCACAGTACCAACGTGTACCACAGTACCAACGTGTACCACAGTACCAACGTGTACCACAGTACCAACGTGTACCACAGTACCAACGTGTACCACAATACCAACGTGTACCACAATACCAACGTGTACCACAGTACCAACGTGTACCACAGTACCAACGTGTACCACAATACCAACGTGTACCACAGTACCAACGTGTACCACAGTACCAACGTGTACCACAGTACCAACGTGTACCACAGTACCAACGTGTACCACAGTACCAACGTGTACCACAGTACCAACGTGTACCACAATACCAACGTGTACCACAATACCAACGTGTACCACAATACCAACGTGTACCACAGTACCAACGTGTACCACAGTACCAACGTGTACCACAGTACCAACGTGTACCACAGTACCAACGTGTACCACAATACCAACGTGTACCACAATACCAACGTGTACCACAGTACCAACGTGTACCACAGTACCAACGTGTACCACAGTACCAACGTGTACCACAGTACCAAACGTGTACCACAGTACCAACGTGTACCACAATACCAACGTGTACCACAGTACCAACGTGTACCACAGTACCAACGTGTACCACAATACCAACGTGTACCACAATACCAACGTGTACCACAGTACCAACGTGTACCACAGTACCAACGTGTACCACAGTACCAACGTGTACCACAGTAAAACAAGCAATAATCTAAGGTTGTAAGATACGGTTGCCAGAAGGACGATAAACTAACGTGCTGTGTGACCACAGGAAGGGAGAATATGACAGTGTACCGCGGGATACTGATAACAGTGTACCTATGATATGATGACAGTATACCCGGGATGACAGTATACCAAGGGATCCTGTTACAGTAAACTGCTGGATATAAACACGAGTTTTGTAAACCATTTGTCACCTTTTATAAACCAGCGATAAAATGACTCAGTCGAGTCAAATACAGATATATGGAGGTCTTTATCATTCTCATTTATCTCGGAAAATAGACCAGCTAACTCATTTTTCTCCGTTGGGAATTGTTTCAATATGACATATGTGATAGAGGGAACGTCAACACACACACACACACACACACACACACACACACACACACACACACACACGCCAGCAACCGTGGCTGACATGGGCACCCAAACTCCCCCTCAAATTCTATAGCAACACTCAGACAGACCACAATTTCCACAGTCGTATCGTACAAGCACGGTGGAGGAGGGAGGGTTCAGAGGGGTACGGATTACAACACTTCTTGAACATATCATTTCACTACAACAGTATGAGTTGTGGAATAAGCAGTGAGTGTGAGAAGATGTGGGATTCGAACAGGGTCATGCAACGAGGAGATGCCACCTACAATACCCCGAAGTTCTGGGTCGCTGTTGTGTAGAAAGAAAAATATATAGAAATAAATCGTTGATATGGAGAGAAAGTAATTCATCTTTATTAAGTTCGTGTTGAAGTTCATGAATAAAAATGAATATAGAGGAGCGTAACAGTAGATAAAAACTGATGATATACACTTCTAAGAGGCAACTACGTCACTATGCTTGCTTAACTTCCTATATGACTTTTCTGGATAAGTTTTTCAAATTTGGTATTTAAGTTTAGGAATGAAGATCTACAAGCTTAAGCAGGGAGAGATGGTTAGTCTCCTAACATTGTATGAAGATGGTCATCACACTGGATCTGAAACTGAAATTTGAGTGGCCCAGAGCCAGGGTAGGGGTTAAAACTTTAATCAGATATGGAATCAGGCAAGACAGAGCATCACTAACTCACAGGTACACCTTGCTTTGGTAAGGGGAATCTGGATAAAATGGATTGATATGAGTTAAGAATGGATGGTGAACAGATCAGCGAAGATTTAATGGATGAGTCATGTGGGACAGGATGGCTGAGGAAATCAATGGTACACTGAGAGAAACAAGATCAGATGCTGTAGAAAATGGGGGGAAGATATCAATACATAGAAGCATCAAATCAAAGAATGAAAGAGGATATTAGGGAACTGAGAATTATAATGAAAGGACAAAATCAAATCAAATCAGCTGAAAGAAGGTACATGACCAGTTGAAAGAAGCACTGAGTGAAAAATGGAACAGGAGAGGGTCAGGAGGGGCTTTTTTGTGTCTGTGAGATGTAATAACAATAAAAAATGCCCATGATAGAGGGACCAGAGACATCTAGCAATAGAGGGGAAAGGAACAAGAGCATATTCCAAGTCTGTTTAAGAGAATCAGATGCTGATGCTGACTCCTGTAGTGGAAGAAACACTTGGGGACATGGAAGATGACGTACATGGGAAATCATTTGTGGAATTGTGTAGAGAGTAACATGCAATGTTAGGGACAAGTCACTCTGAGACGTACAGCCTTTGTTAAGCAGAAAGTTCAAACGTGCAGAATATATTCAGAACTAGCTTATGTTAGCAATTAAGAATTAAGTTGAAGCCAAAGATATAAAGGTTGATGAATACGTAATGCAGAAATGATCAGACATGTGGGTGGCAGCAAGATCAAATGATATTAGTGAGGCAAGAAGTAGAGACATGTAAATATGGATGATTTTTGGACAGGAATAACACTATATTCCAGATGAAAAAGAAAGACGGAGATTTTCCACATCAGTATATCAATTAGCATACTAGGATCAACAGAGCTGGTACACTAACATTATCAGAATTTATAATTACACATAACAGCAGGGAAACTGAAAATATCATGTGATACACCAACTGGAAAGAGTGCTCATGCAATGCCTGCGTTTGATCATGTGTTGGATTAAGACATGAAAAGAAAGCAAATGAAAACAGTAATTGTGGAAATCAAAAAGAACTAAAGATTTGTTACAGGAACATACATCGTAGAACAGACTCGCTCGTCAGGTAATGTTTTGTGAAATCTGCAGTGAAGGGGTTAGAACATGGGCAGCTTTACGTGCAAACAAAGAAGTGAAGTTAAACAGCGGTAAGACATGGTTGACATTCAACCTTAATGATGGTCAAGTTATGAAGATGGGAAAGAGTTCAGACCAGGCAGACGACGAGGAGTATAAACCATGGGAACAACACAGGAGAGGCAGTGTACGAGAAAGTTCAGTGTAACATCACACTGACCCCGACATCAGATGTGAGAAGGCTCGTGAGCCTACCACACTATGGTATCATGATCTTTGAAATCGTTTGGAAAGATATACGCTTCATCTATTCCCTCTACACTGCAGTATGCTGTATGAGTCTAGTAAACTCATTTGAAGAACCATGTAGAGCTGCTAGAGAGAGTGCATAGGAATGGAACAAGAACGACACTAGGATTGAATACAGCGAGCTACTATGCGAGGAAGGAAGCCCTCAGTCTACCCATACCGAGGAGAGAACACTCGAGGCAGACGTAATTAACGGCATTAAAGTCTCCAAGACGCCATGACGATGTTAACAGAAACCTGCGGTAAAGAATACAATGCAGGACCACGAGTCACAACCGGAGACCAGGCGAGCCAAGTGTACATAGGGAGGTGAGGAAACATTCCTACTGATATGAGGAAACTGTGGACTGGTGCATCCAGGTGAGAGAAAAATATAATGAACTTAATGATTACGAGAGAAAAGATAAGAGGCG
>NC_092225.1:103893712-103911212 GCF_036320965.1 Panulirus ornatus | reverse complement strand
ACATGGGAACTGTATTCGTTTGGAGTCTAAAATTCTTGAGAATATTATACATTTTTTTTCCTCTCGACTCTGGGTTCACAACATCTCATAAAACTACATCATTCACACGTGTCATGTCTTTATCTCAAGTCACTAACTACCCTAGACCCGTACAGTCTTCATCCTGACCTGGTTTGTTCCTGTACAGGTGCCACTCAGGTCTTGTTTGTGACTACACAGACACCATCCCAGTCTTGTCTGTCTTTACATGACATCATACAGCCATGTTTTTCTATACACAGATATCCATCCCACCTCGTCCCTCTGGACACAGACGCCACCTTGCTTTGTCCATCTACGCACAGACACCACCCCACCTTCCAGTTTCCTTCAGATGAACTTCCACCGCCTCCCTCCGCTCCTCCTTACTGACTGACAGAAAGTCACGTGACGTCATTCGTTATCCGAGTCTCGTACAAGGCTTTCGCTGTCATTGTGTTGTACTGAGGTAGAGGATGGTGCTACCTTATGTCTTATGTGTCTCTCGCTCTCCAGGGGTCATAAACAATGATAAACAACTGAACAGATGTCACACACCTGAACACATACGAACATATGTCACACACCTGAACACATACGAACAGATGTCACACACCTGAACACATACGAACAGATGTCACACACCTGAACACATGCGAAACACCTGAACGGATTGCATTGGACGTACATAGAGATGATCAGGAAGACAGATAAACCAAACAGGAACAGAAATAGACAGGGAAAGATAATGGGGTATATAGAAGATGTAGTCATCATTGCTGGCGCCGTCTACCACCGTTTTCTGTAAGCATAATGAGGTGTGGCTTAGCATTCTCTACTCCCTCAAGGTCAGAGAATTAAGTGGTTTATTCAATGGTTTTACGACCTTATTTCTCATCTTTTCAGCAAACATCGATACCAGAATCAGTTATAACATTTAAAGTAAAACTTTACCAAGTGAATGAGGGTCTCCCCTCAGAGTGTGTGATCTGTTGTGTGTAATACACAGTGTGGCCAGGGGTAATACACAGTGTGGCCAGGGGTAATACGCAGTGTGGCCAGGGGTAATACACAGTGTGGCCAGGGGTAATACACAGTGTGGCCAGGGGTAATACACAGTGTGGTCAGGGGTAATACACAGTGTGGCCAGGGGTAATACACAGTGTGGCTAGGGGTAATACACAGTGTGGCCAGGGGTAATACACAGTGTGGCCAGGGGTAATACACAGTGTGGCCAGGGATGTGTAATACACAGTATGGCCAGCTGCATGTGGTGCACAAAGTGTGGCCAGCTGTATGTGGTGCACGAAGTGTGGCCAGGTGTGTGTGGTAACAAAGTGTGGCCAGGTGTGTGTAGTAACAAAGTGTGGCCAGGTGTGTGTGAGATAAACAAAGAGACAAAAGAAGGTTCATGTAAACATCAGTTCAGGAAAAAAAAAATATCGAAAAATGTATAATAGTCCACTGTAAATAAGAGAATAGGAAACACACACACACACACACACACACACACACACACACACACACACACACATACACACAAGACAATCTAAATAGTGTGAGTTGACTATATTAATCCTCCTCACGCCACGCACCGCTTCCTCCCTATAAACACAGCAGTATAGCGGGCAACCGAGAAATCCGGTTCTCGCTTAAATCTCCGTAAGACGGATGGCCTCCTGCATCTGCTGCTACCCACCCACCCACCTACCCTCACCCCTGGGGCTTGGTCCTGCTCTTATGTATTAAGCTTTCTGCTTGTTTCGCTGCTCTGTAGTTGCTTTCTGCTTGTTTCGCTGCTCTGTAGCTGCTTTCTGCTTGTTTCGCTGCTCTGTAGCTGCTTTCTGCTTTTTTCCCGATGCATTTTTGTGAGCTTTGCTTGCTCCCTCTGCTATATATCAACCGTCTGCTCGTTCCTTCTGCTCGGAACTCCTTTCTGTTCGTTTTCGATGCTACATATTTGCCATCTGGTAAGTTCTGCTGCTGTATACCTGCCTTTTGCTTATTCCTACTGTTTTATATTTGTCCTCTGCCATTCCTGTTTAACTATACATACCTCGCAAACGCGGGAGACAGCGACAAAGTATAAAAAAAAAAAAAAAAAAAAAAAAAAAAATTTTCCTTGTACTTGGTCTTGTTAGAGTTGCTTTTCTCTTTTTCCTTGATGGTAATATTTCCTCGTTCTTGTTTATAGCTGTCCCTCCCAATCCAGTAGTTTTCCTTTACGTTCCTCACACGAGAAGCCTAAACAGATTCTCTTCAACTTTCATTTAATGACCAAAATATTGTTAGTTTTTCCATGATACTGAACGAACGTTTGTGAGTTCCAGGATCAACAAACTCTATTTTCTACTGTTCTTTTTTGCTCCTTCTCTGAGTCAACTTCCACTTTAGGTGTTCCATGCAGACCATCCTGACCTGGAGTGGACTGGTGGTACTAAGGGCCTCACAGACACAACAGTAGGATCTTATTAGAGATGGTCATTACTTCTCTTCCGTTCACCACCAGAGTCTGTCCTTAGCACAGGTTCCTCCAGCCGCAAGGGGGCGGCTCATCTCCCGCTGCCGCTCACCTCCTGCTGCAGGGGCATTCATCTCCTGCCGAAGGGGCTCACCCCTCTTACTGCGTGAGGCTTTCACCTTCTACTACAGGAGGTGATCACCTGCCGCAGGCGGGGCGTCCACTTGCTACCGCAGGGAGCGCTCTCCTCCTTCCGCAGAGGTCATTTATCTGTTGCCTTTACGGGGCACTCACCTCCTGCCCAGGGCCGATCAAGAGATGAAAGTAACACAGTCTACGTCCCTCAGACGGCGCAATAGCCGGGGGATACCATCAGCTCGGTTCCTGTTGTCTGATATAGTACTTGGTGGGCGTTGGTGAAGAACTGGGATATACTCCGGTAGGTGGCGAGAGGCGGTTGGTGAGGGAGGAAGGGATGGACAAAAGGAGAGGCGAAGAGGTATGTGAAAAAAATGGAAAGCCAAGGGAAAGAGAAGAATAGGGAGAGGGGAGGAGGGAGCCGGTGATGAAGAATCTGTTGAATAGAGGAAAGAAAGGAGAGGGAGAATAAGGAGAGACAAGAGAAAGTGAGAGGGTGAGGGTGAGAGATGGACAGACTTCGACTATCAATCTGTTGCTGAACATATCATCAGTTACCTCATATAAATGGTTCCAGTAACCTGGCAGTAAGTAAAGTGTGTGAAAATAAAACAAATGCAAAATGGGTTTGAACGCAAAAATATCGTATTAAGTAATAGGTTTATACATGCACATAATGTTTATTGTATTGATTGAAACATAACTAAAGCTTACGATGATGTCATGAATACTCAAAGCTCATGACAATATATATTTTCATCATATTCAGATGGTCTAAATGGCGTCTGTCTTGCAGACTACAAATTGTAGACTATATTTTATAGAATGTGTGAAGATTGCCTGTATGGGAAATAGCATTATAGTCTGAGATATTTATATTCCTCGAGTAGAGCAGAATATTTTTCTATCTGTCAATCTATGTATCTATCTATATATGTATGTATCTATCTATCCGTCTATCTATCATTCTATGTATCTACCTATCTATCTAGCTTTACCATCCACAGCTATGCGATACAGATTTCTCCATGGCTTTCTCTGACCGCCTTGTGTACCCAGGCTCAGCCACCGTCCCACCCTGCTTCCGCATGCAGCACATCGATCCAATTAATCCCAGCTCAAGCACGCCTCTCATCCTCCTCAATGTACACGCCAAGCTGCCCTAAAGCCTCCTTCACCCCATCATTCCATATCCAAGAAGATCCCTCTCCCTTACTCCCTTCACTTCTAACACTTTGATCCTTTCATTCAATCTTTCGTCGCTCATCCTCTCCATATGTCCGAACCATTTCAGCACACTTCGCTCAACTCTCAGTCAGACTGCACTACCACCAAGTCTTCTTCGTGCACTATCATTACTGCTACAGTCAATATGCCTAACACCACATATTTTTTTTGCAGGCATTTCATTACATATCAACGCTCTCTCTCTCTCTCTCTCTCTCTCTCTCTCTCTCTCTCTCTCTCTCTCTCTCTCTCTCTCTCTCTATGTATATATATTATTAATCTATTTTATTTATTTTGCTTTGTCGCTGTCTCCGGCGTTAGTAAGGTAGCGCAAGGAAACAGACGAAAGAATGGCCCAACCCACCCACATACACATGTATATACATACACGTCCACACACGCAAATATACATACCTATACATCTCAATGTATACATATATATGCACAAATAGACATATACATATATACACATGTACATAATTCATACTGTCTGCCTTTATTTATTCCCATCGCCACCTCGCCACACATGGAATAACAACCCCCTCCCCCTTCATGTGTGCGAGGTATCGCTAAGAAAAGACAACAAAGGCCCCATTCGTTTACAGTCAGTCTCTAGCTGTCATGTAATAATGCACCGAAACCACAGCTCCCTTTCCACATACAGGCCCCACAGAACTTTCCATGGTTTACCCCAGACGCTTCACATGCCCTGGTTCAATCCATTGACAGCACGTCGACCCCGGTATAAAACATCGTTCCAATTCACTCTATTCCTTGCACACCTTTCACCCTCCTGCATGTTCAGGCCCCGATCACTCAAAATCTTTTTCACTCCATCTTTCCACCTCCAATTTGGTCTCCCACTTCTCCTCGTTCCCTCCACCTCTGACACATATATCCTCTTGGTCAATCTTTCCTCACTCATTCTCTCCATGTGACCAAACCATTCAAAACACCCTATTCTGCTCTCTCAACCACACTCTTTCTATTTCCACACATCTCTCTTACCATTACCTTCTCTTACCCTTGCTCAAATTACAGAGGTATAAGTTTGTTGAGTATTCCTGGTAAATTATATGGGAGGGTATTGATTAAGAGGGTGAAGGCATGTACAGAGCATCAGATTGGGGAAGAGCAGTGTGGTTTCAGAAGTGGTAGAGGATGTGTGGATCAGGTGTTTGCTTTGAAGAATGTATGTGTGAAATACTTAGAAAAGCAAATGGATTTGTATGTAGCATTTATGGATCTGGAGAAGGCATATGATTGAGTTGATAGAGATGCTCTGTGGAAGGTACTAAGAATATATGGTGTGGGAGGCAAGTTGTTAGAAGCAGTGAAAAGTTTTTATCGAGGATGTAAGGCATGTGTACGTGTAGGAAGAGAGGAAAGTGATTGGTTCTCAGTGAATGTAGGTTTGCGGGAGGGGTGTGTGATGTCTCCATGGTTGTTTAATTTGTTTATGGATGGGGTTGTTAGGGAGATGAATGCAAGAGTTTTGGAAAGAGGGGCAAGTATGAAGTCTGTTGTGGATGAGAGAGCTTGGGAAGTGAGTCAGTAGTTGTTCGCTGATGATACAGCGCTGGTGGCTGATTCATGTGAGAAACTGCAGAAGCTGGTGACTGAGTTTGGTAAAGTGTGTGAAAGAAGAAAGTTGAGAGTAAATGTGAATAAGAGCAAGGTTATTAGGTACAGTAGGGTTGAGGGTCAAGTCAATTAGGAGGTAAGTTTGAATGGAGAAAAACTGGAGGAAGTAAAGTGTTTTAGGTATCTGGGAGTGGATCTGGCAGCGGATGGAACCATGGAAGCGGAAGTGAATCATAGGGTGGGGGAGGGTGCGAAAATTCTGGGAGCCTTGATGAATGTTTGGAAGTCGAGAACATTATCTCGGAAAGCAAAAATGGGTATGTTTGAAGGAATAGTGGTTCCAGCAGTGCTGTATGGTTGCGAGGCGTGGGCTATGGATAGAGTTGTGCGCCCTTCACTGAAGTTCCCATTTGCTCCCTTGTCTTACGCACTTTATTTACCTCCTTCCAGAACATCTTTTTATTCTCCCTAAAATTTAATGATACTCTCTCACCCCAACTCTTGTTTGCCCTCTTTTTCACCTCTTGCACCTTTCTCTTGACCTCCTGTCTCTTTCTTTTATACATCTCCCACTCAATTGCATTTTTCCCCTGCAAAAATCGTCCAAATGCCTCTCTCTTCTCTTTCACTAATAATCTTACTTTTTCATCCTACCACTCACTACCCTTTCTGATCAACCCACCTCCCACTCTTCTCATGCCACGAGCATCTTTTGCGCAATCCATCACTGATTCCCTAAATACATCCCATTCCTCCCCCACTCCCCTTACTTCCATTGTTCTCACATTTTTCCATTCTGTACTCAGTCTCTCCTGGTACTTCCTCACACAAGTCTCCTTCCCAAGCTCACTTACTCTCACCACCCTCTTCACCCCAACATTCACTCTTCTTCTCTGAAAACCCATACAAATCTTCACCTTAGTCTCCACAAGATAATGATCAGACATCCCTCCAGTTGCACCTCTCAGCACATTAACATCCAAAAGTCTCTCTTTCGCGCGCCTGTCAATTAACACGTAATCCAATAACGCTCTCTGGCCACCTCTCCTACTTACATACGTATACTTATGTATATCTCGCTTTTTAAACCAGGTATTCCCAATCACCAGTCCTTTTTCAGCACATAAATCTACAAGCTCTTCACCATTTCCATTTACAACACTGAACACCCCATGTATACCAATTATTCCCTCAACTTCCACATTACTCACCTTTGCATTCAAATCACCCATCACTATAACCCGGTCTCGTGCATCAAAACCACTAACACACTCATTCAGCTGCTCCCAAAACACTTGCCTCTCATGATCTTTCTTCTCATGCCCAGGTGCATATGCACCAATAATCACCCATCTCTCTCCATCAACTTTCAGGGGAGGTAATAACAACTAGTGGTGATGTGAGAAAGAGATGGAGTGAGTATTTTGAAGGTTTGTTGAATGTGTTTGATGATAGAGTGGCAGATATAGGGTGTTTTGGTCGAGGTGGTGTGCAAAGTGAGAGGGTTAGGGAAAATGATTTGGTAAACAGAGAAGAGGTAGTATATATATATATATATATATATATATATATATATATATATATATATATATATATGTGTGTGTGTGTGTGTGAGTGTGGGTGTGTGTGTGTGTGTGTGTGTGTGTGTGTGTGTGTGTGTGTGTGTGTGTGAACTATACTCAGAGATTCTGCCCTCCCACAGCAAATGCACAGAGAAAACATATTCAAACCGAAATGAAGCGATGGCGCTAAACAACCATCTCCCACACCCAATCTTGCACTCCATTTCACCAGACATACACCTATCTGAAACTACACTATCCAGACAAACAAGAGTCCCATTTGCATGCCTGCTCTGTGGACACCACACGTCTCTTCAACAATACAAACATCGATTCCACATATCACAGGACCACTCATGCCCAAGATGAAACTTCTTGGTTGAAGACACCGAACACCTGCTTCCCAGCTGCTCTACACTTACCCTGACAAGACAGATGAACTTCACTACACCTGTGGTCCCGGGCGTTCGTCCTGGTGCTGAGTGTTATATGAGACTTAAAAAGGGGTTTCTCTGGTCACATGATTCAAATATATGAAAGGGTAAGAGAGAAGTCTGGTAATAAAAAGAGTGTGGTTCATAGAGCAGAAGAGGGTGTGTTGAAATGGTTTGGACATATGGAGAGAATGAGTGAGAAAAGGTCGACAAGGAGAATATATGTGTCAGAGGTGGAGGGAACAAGGAGAAGCGGGAGACCAAATTGGAGGTGGAAGGATACAGTGAAAAAGATTTTGTGCAATCTGGGCCTAAACATACAGAAAAGTGAGAGGCGTGCAAGGAATAGAGTTAATTGGAACGATCTGGTATACCGGGGTCGACGTCCTATCAGTGGACTGAACCAGGGCATGTGAAACGTCTAGGGAAAACTATGGAAAGGTTTGTGGGGCCTGGATGTGTATTGGGATCTGATTGTGAACGAATGTGGCCTTTTTTGTCTGTTTTCCTAGCGCTACCTCACTGAAGCAGGGGGTAGCGATGTTGTTTCCTGTGGGGTGGGGTAGCGCCAGGAATGGATGAAGGCAATGAAAGTAAGGGGAGTGGGGGAGGAATGGGATGTATTTAGGGAATCAGTGATGGATTGCGCAAAAGATGCTTGTGGCATGAGAAGAGTGGGAGGTGGGTTGATTAGAAAGGGTAGTGAGTGGTGGGATGAAGAAGTAAGATTATTAGTGAAAGAGAAGAGAGAGGCATTTGGACGATTTTTGCAGGGAAAAAATGCAATTGAGTGGGAGATGTATAAAAGAAAGAGACAGGAGGTCAAGAGAAAGGTGCAAGAGGTGAAAAAGAGGGCAAACAAGGGTTGGGGTGAGAGAGTATCATTAAATTTTAGGGAGAATAAAAAGATGTTCTGGAAGGAGGTAAATAAAGTGCGTAAGACAAGGGAGCAAATGGGAACTTCAGTGAAGGGCGCAAATGGGGAGGTGATAACAGGTGGTGGTGATGTGAGAAGGAGATGGAGTGAGTATTTTGAAGGTTTGTTGAATGTGTTTGATGATAGAGTGGCAGATATAGGGTGTTTTGGTCGAGGTGGAGTGCAAAGTGAGAGGATTAGGGAAAATGATTTTGTAAACAGAGAAGAGGTAGTAAAAGCTTTGCGGAAGATGAAAGCCGGCAAGGCAGCAGGTTTGGATGGTATTGCAGTGGAATTTATTAAAAAAGGGGGTGACTGTATTATTGACTGCTTGGTAAGGTTATCTAATGTATGTATGACTCATGGTGAGGTGCCTGAGGATTGGCGGAATGCGTGCATAGTGCCATTGTATAAAGGCAAAGGGGATAAGAGTGAGTGCTCAAATTACAGAGGTATAAGTTTGTTGAGTATTCCTGGTAAATTATATGGGAGGGTACTGATAGAGAGGGTGAAGGCATGTACAGAGCATGAGATTGGGGAAGAGCAGTGTGATTTCAGAAGTGGTAGAGGATGTGTGGATCAGGTGTTTGCTTTCAAGAATGTATGTGAGACATACTTAGAAAAGCAAATGGATTTGTATGTAGCATATATGGATCTGGAGAAGGCATATTATAGAGTTGATAGAGATGCTCTGTGGAAGGTATTAAGAATATATGGCGTGGGAGGCAAGTTGTTAGAAGCAGTGAAAAGTTTTTATCGAGGATGTAAGGCATGTGTACGTGTAGGAAGAGAGGAAAGTGATTGGTTCTCAGTGAATGTAGGTTTGCGGCAGGGGTGTGTGATGTCTCCATGATTGTTTAATTTGTTTATGGATGGGGTTGTTAGGGAGGTGAATGCAAGAGTTTTTGGAAAGTGGGGCAAGTATGAAGTCTGTTGTGGATGAGAGAGCTTGGGAAGTGAGTCAGTTGTTGTTCGCTGATGATACAGCGCTGGTGGCTGATTTATATGAGAAACTGCAGAAGCTGGTGACTGAGTTTGGTAAAGTGTGTGAAAGAAGAAAGTTAAGAGTAAATGTGAATAAGAGCAAGGTAATTAGGTACAGTAGGGGTGAGGGTCAAGTCAATTGGGAGGTTAGTTTGAATGGAGAAAAACTGGAGGAAGTAAAGTGTTTTAGATATCTGGGAGTGGATCTGGCAGCGGATGGAACCATGGAAGCGGAAGTGAATCATAGGGTGGGGGAGGGGGCGAAAATCCTGTGAGCCTTGAAGAATGTGTGGAAGTCGAGAACATTATCTCGGAAAGCAAAATGGGTATGTTTGAAGGAATAGTGGTTCCAACAATATTGTATGGTTGCGAGGCGTGGGCTATGGATAAAGTTGTGCATAGGAGGATGGATATGCTGGAAATGAGATGTTTGAGGACAATGTGTGGTGTGAGGTGGTTTGATCGAGTAAGTAACGTAAGGGTAAGAGAGATGTGTGGAAATAAAAAGAGTGTGGTTGAGAGAACAGAAGAGGGTGTTTTGAAATGGTTTGGGCACATGGAGAGAATGAGTGAGGAAAGATTGACCAAGAGGATATATGTGTCGGAGGTGGAGGGAACGAGGAGAAGTGGGAGACCAAATTAGAGGTGGAAAGATGGAGTGAAAAAGATTTTGTGTGATCGGGGCCTGAACATGCAGGAGGGTGAAAGGAGGGCAAGGAGTAGAGTGAATTGGATCGATGTGGTATACCGGGGTTGACGTGCTGTCAGTGGATTGAATCAGGGCATGTGAAGCGTCTGGGGTAAACCATGGAAAGCTGTGTAGGTATGTATATTTGCGTGTGTGGACGTATGTATATACATGTGTATGGAGGTGGGTTGGGCCATTTCTTTCGTCTGTTTCCTTGCGCTACCTCGCAAACGCGGGAAACAGCGACAAAAAAAATAAATATATATATATATATATATATATATATATATATATATATATGTATTTCGATGGACAGACAAATGTAAATACACCAACAGAGAGGTTTGAATCCTGTTGATCAATGTATGTACATATATACATGAAGCCATGAATCTCTAGACATGAAAATTATTTTGAACATTTCTTCCGACACAATGATGAACGATAATTAAGTCTCGATTATCAGGCCCCTAATGAAGATTTTTCATGTTGTATCACAGAGAAAATATATATCTGCTCACCGCATAATACTATAATCATAGTATTGGATTATGAAATCATGTTCATTAAGCAATATAGATTCTGCTGATGTAATTACCTGATATTGAACTATCACATCTACGTTTCTTGTTTAGGGTGATTATGTCATAATCAAAATCAAATTCATCTTTAGGGTATGCATTTCTTTAATTAGTGATGGAGTATCATTTCAGCACTTAATTACGTTGATCGTTCTATTTCATGAATAATAATGTACAGAGAGAAATTGAGTTGTACACTCTCGGTGATGATGATAGATCCTGCAATGATGCTCACCTTCATGGCTGGTGGTCAGATCTAACCTAATACAGTTTAACAGTTGGTCCTAACCTTGTCATGTCTGGCAGCTCAGTCTAATATAGCGTTGCCTAACAACTGGGTCTAATCTAACCTTGCCTAACAGCCGGGTCTAACCTAGGTTTGCTTAGCAGCCGGGTTTAATCTAGACTTGCCTAACACCTGCGTTACATCTAGCTTTGGCTAACAGCTGACTCTGCCTCACCTTGATCAAAGGTTGGTCCTAACCTAACCTAACCTAACCTAACCTTGCCAGAGGAACATGACTTAATCTGTCTTGACAAAAGAGTTTATTCTAACTTCTTCCTTGGTAGAAAAAACAAATTCCATGATGGATTACCCAGCCTGCAGGAACACGTACCATGTTCGTACCGTACATACTGGATGTTGATTTACCAGTCTGGTTAATCCTGATAAATTGGAAGACTTGCCAGGAAGAGGACAATGAATAATAACATAACGTCCCCAATAAGTGATTCGAACTCAGGACTCCTCGGGTAGATATGCAGCGTATACCACAGCGCCATATAAGACTCTCTCGAACTCATGACCTTTCGGTTGCGGGGTCGGTAGTACTGCCACTCAGCTAATGCCTTGGCTCTCCATTAGGACATTATATTCACGTGACGCGTCGAACAAAAGGGTTATTGATCCATAAGTCTTTATCTAGGATATCTACACGCACTGCCACGAGGTATGTTCTTTAACTAAACATTTATGACGAGTAGATTTTCTAACTACCTCATCATCAGTAATTAGCTGCGAACACTAGGGTAGTTAGGTCATTAAGTGATCTGTGGTCAGGTGCACGTAAGGTGGTAATTCTGTCAGATGTGTTCACTGTTTGAGACGTAAAGGTGTTGGTAACACTGCCACTGGCTAGTCTTGACTACACTGGCTACATTAAGGGCCCCAGGGTGGCAAGGTGAGGGTCCTCCTGCAGGGCCAGGCCGGGCCCTGGGCCGGGGCAGGTCCGGTGGGACAACATTTCGCCGATGACTTGATTCATCGTCAGGTGAGCAGGGGAGTATGACTAACCTTCCCTAACCAAACATCAAGGGTCACGAGGGAACCCTGAACCCCTGACGACGGAGGGAAGACTCAACCTTCTCCAGTCATACAATAAGGGTTATGGAAGAACCCTAAACCCTGATGGATGGACCGTTGTAACCCCTAACCTGGCCACGCGTCAGGGACACATGCACTGGCCCTGAGCCCTAGACACGACCAGCATCGAGGGTTTACCAATTACTGTGCCTAGCGGGTTCTCTAGGGCTCTCTGGCCCAGGGCCGACTCCCGGCCCTCATCACCTCACACGTGCAACCATCCTCCACCTTCGTCAGTTGGTGAGGTAAGGGACGGTAAACCACACGTCTCTCCTCACACCACTGTAATACGTGTCTCTCCTCACACCACTGTAATACGTGTCTCTCCTCACACCACTGTAATACGTGTCTCTCCTCACACCACTGTAATACGTGTCTCTCCTCACACCACTGTAATACGTGTCTCTCCTCACACCACTGTAATACGTGTCTCTCCTCACACCACTGTAATACGTGTCTCTCCTCACACCACTGTGTCCCTCCTCAAGATGTAGCCGCAGTTGAAGCTGTGCGAAGAGTAAATGTTATCGTTTCCTCGACAGCATAATTGTCTCTGAGTTTAGAAAACTGCACACTTTATAATGTTAAAGTCTCTCACTCCCTCTCAAACATTCCTGTATGAAGAGCATGATGATATTATGTAACATTTTGTTTCTTCGTAAAACCAATAATCATATTTAGTATTAGACGTCACAGGATTATCATGTTGGACGAAGTTTCTGCTCCAGATTAACGACAGGAAATCTGACATCATTACACACGCTTTCGTGAGTTGTGTTCAGCTCTACATTCCAAAACGTTAGGTTTCAATTCTTTTTCAGATTCACAGAGTCTTGTATCAGTCCTTCATTCTCCAAATTTCGTGTCAGACATTCTTCACAAAGACTATCCTCATTGGTTTTTCACTTCACAATTAAATTTCAGTCTTTCTCAACTTCACAAGGTTTAGTTTTACTTCTCTACTTCCCGAAGTTTCGTTCTAGTTCTTTACTTTAGTGTTTAGTTTCGAAGTTTCTTCACTTCTGGATCTATGGTCGGTCCTTCTCATCACAGTCACATTTCAGTCTTTCCTCACACAGTTCAGTTTCCTTTCCGTTTCATTTTCTGTGTTTAGTTTCTGTCCTTTACGTCACAAGCTTTCCCTCCTCCAGTCCTCGTATTCTCCAGCAGAAGCTAAGCTCCACCTGGCTTATTACTTTTAAGCTTCTGCAAATCTTGCCTTACTTCAGGTTCTTGACTTCAGAGATGATAACACTCAAAGTCTCTCTAAATCTCAGAAAAGAAATTCCCTTTGTCAGTCTGGCATGAGACGTTTTGTGCGTGAATCTAAAGTATAGCGTCCTTGAGCGTCAGCTGTGTAGAGATCCGCTGTTGACGAGAATCTTAAGGCTTTCCCATCTTGGGTCGCTGGTTCCAGTCACGGACAAAAGCCATCAGTGAGGCCAGGCTTTGAATGAAGCATAAAAATGAATGGGAGGAATAGAAAAGCAAGGAGAAAAGAGGAAGAGTAATCTAAATTTTTTTAGGAAATGGAAAGCCTGTTTTTTATATGTATATATATATATATATATATGTATATCAAAAAGGCACAGGTCGTGCATACCAAGAAGGACATGTGAAGGTAAAGAGTTCTAAAACTCCTCCGAGTAAGGAAAGAAATAGACTTCACAACGGCTTTGAGTTGCCCGACGGCCACGTAGCAATCACGCGACGCACCGACTTACCGAACATCACCTGGTCTGCAGACATTTCCCAGTGCATCTCGGAATATCAATTACCCGCGTGTGTGTATCTAGCCAGCAGGAAGTTGGAGGCAATTTTCCATTTCCAGCGGCTGAACACATCCCCCCCTCCCCCCCTTCCTCCCCCCACACGACGTCACTAATGTCAACAAGCCTCCTCCTCCGCTTTGTTGATATCTGAAGGTTAGTGAGGGAGGAACCCACACTCCTCTCACACACTCTCCCCAGCGTGTCCTGAGTGAGAGGGAATCCTTCACTCCCCTCACACACTCTCACCAGTGTATCGTGAGTGAGAGGGAATCCTTCACTCCCCTCACATACTCTCCCCAGCGTGTCCTGAGAGAGAGGGAATCCTTCACTCTCCTCACACACTCTCACCAGCGTATCGTGAGTGAGAAGGAATCCTTCACTCCCCTCACATACTCTCACCAGCGTATCGTGAGTGAGAGGGAATCCTTCACTCCTCTCACTTACTCTCCCAGCGTATCCTGAGTGAGAGGGGATCCTTCACTTCCCTCACCAAGTGTGTGAGGATCCAGAGCTCAGGATACCACTATGTCCTGCGGCATTTTGAGAGTTTCCTCATGACCATGTGTTCAGGATCATGCCTTAAATTCATTTCTATAATCGTCAGACTCTGGCAAAGGAAATACATTCTTTCCTAATCATCCAATAAAGTCTCAAGGACCTTATTTTTCTTTACTCTTTGACTGATCCTTTGACTTACGTCAGTCTTCATGGTAGACGTCTACTCAGTCCAAGGTGTTGCTCACTGGAACGAAATGGATCGTCACCTCCTCCTGTCTGGCCATGAGCGTCCACGAACCAGCCGAAGCCAATCGATGTCGCTGTCGTGGCCATGGAAGGTGGGGAGAGCAGGGGGGTAGTGAGGCATTGTGTCGTGGCCATCGGAAAGGTGGGAGAGTGAGGGGGAGAAGTGGAGAGGGGAGGGAGAGTGAGGGGGAGGGAGAGGAGGAGGAGGGGGTATTCGCAACAGAGTAAACAAGAGGCGTCGCCAGAGTGTTGCTCCCTCACCCTCCTCATTGCCACAAGTTATACCACACTCACCACGTCCAGGCCTTACTGAGTACCTCACAAGGTAGCGGTGGTGAGTGTAGTACTCACTCACTCACAAAGCTTACATGATGAAGATCAAATCCCACTCACATATCACAACACTCACTCAAAACCCAATGAACCCCTACTCACTCTCTCACGGTACTCAGCAGAGTGAGACAAAACACACCACTCACTCCAGTGAGAGTGGACACGCCCCCTCACTCCATCACAAGGTCCACTCTACTTACGCTCATAGCACTCGGCTCTCCCTCAAGGCCACTTGAGGGAGAGTCAGGTGTCACTCCCTCCCTCTCTCGAAAGAGTTGACCTCTACTGATTCTTAATCACCATTCACTCTTTCAGAAAGACCCCACTCACCCTGCCATGAGGTTCATGGGCCACACTCATGACAATTACGGTCCCATTCGTGACAGTTTGGAACTTACTCATGACAGTTAGTGGACTACTCTGATGGCCCGGGCCACATTCATGCCAATCAGGGCTTCACTCATGACACTTCAATCCCATTAACCATAATATTGTTCATGTAAAATGAACACAAAGTTTCTGGGATCATAAAATCCCACTTCACTTATTAACTTTTCAACTTTTCTTTATAATTTCCCAGTGATCTATGGATATGCAAAAAAAAAATGGGATGAGAAATGAAAATTGTATCTCAGGATAAAAAAGAAGTCTTTTGTTATGTTAGTCAGAGTGGAGAGAAATACATTATTGAGGTCAAACTCGTGATCTTAATCAGGTCACAACACCAAAGTTAACCAAAGATTTATATATTGATATATATCTTGATATACATTACGACAGTTGTATGTCTCGTGACTATTGTATAGGAAAGGTTAAAACCAAGTTCTGTCAGGGTTCACATATTGATTTCAGAGCTGGTGTGTGAGTGTGGCGCATTCATCCACTATGAAGCTTCTTTGTGAACTCTTCACTTGCCAGTTACAACTGTTTGGGAGTCAGGAAACATCACATTTTTATCAAATTTGATCATCGTTGTTTTCACAATTAGTCTATGTTTTATTAGTCCACCATATATATATATATATATATATATATATATATATATATATATATATATATATATATATATATATATATATATATATATATATATATGTATATATATATATATATACATATATATATATATATATATATATATATATATATATATATATATATATATATATATATATATATATATATATATATATATCCTGCATATCGTAAGAGGCAAATGACAGGAGCAGAAGTGACTTCAAAACCCTTCAAATCTTGTATTGTCACTTTCTAATAAAGGAACAGAGGGTACAGCCACGAGAGAACTTGTCCTGGCTGGTTCAGGCTCTGGTGTCTGAATGTAGAAGTGTACAAGAAGGATGTAACCTTCAGGAAAAGAAAGAAACAAATAGATATTATGTCTGATCAAAAAAACTTGGACGTCCTGTCTCAGAGTCGAGGTAAGTTATGGTGCTAAAACATTCAGGAGGGTGAGAAGCGTGCATAGGATAAAACGATTTGGACTGACGTTGGATGAGGGGGGGGACGTGTTGTCACTGGGCTATATCAAGACATACGAAGAGGTCAAGGTAAACCCTAGAGTAGACTGAGGGTTTTTCTTCTGGAGTGTAACTCTGGTTTCTATACATTATACGTGACTAGACAGTGGATGTGCGTAAAAGCGGCTGTTATTCTTTTGTTCCTGACGCTACCTCCCTCTGGCGAAACTGTGTTGGTGGGTTGGGGGGATGGGGTTTGTCAAGTGCTTATCGACTTAACACAGAGTAAATGTTATGTTTGAGAGGGGAAGAGGAATTTGCGAGAGGAGGATGCTTGAGTGTAAGACTTGCGTGAACCTTTTACTTCAGGTTGTTGGTTGGTTGCGAGGTAGTCTGGGTGGGTGGGGTCATGTGCTGTTGCAAATGTTTAGACACAGAGCAGACTGAGATAGGTTCGTGTTGGAGGTAAATCTATATTGTTTTGCATGTGATGACTGTAGTCTGCAGGCAGGTAATAACTGTAGTCTACAGATGATGACTGTAGTCTGCAGGCAGGTAATAACTGTAGTCTACAGATGATAACTGTAGTCTGCAGGCAGGTAATAACTGTAGTCTACAGATGATGACTGTAGTCTGGAGGTGTTAAGTAACCAGCGTTTGGCCTGAGTGCTCTATATTGTGTGGTGAGTAGCTTTGTTACATGAGCTTTTAAAAGAGTAGATGATCTAAGAGATGAGACGTAGATTAGGATGATCTGTTCGTAGAAGATATTGAGGGATGGTGCAGGTAAGGGCTCTCAAGGTGACCTTGGTATGTTTATAGCCCTTGTGTTGATATTGGTCGTGGTTTGGGGAGTGAATGTCATGTTTGTGTGTCGTACGTCGGACTTAGTTTGGCTGTAGCTTGGCTGAGTGGGCGTGGCTGTTAACTACCATTGGGTTACGGGAAAATATAGACTCGATTCATATCAGTCAGGGGTTAAGGGGGTTACAGGGAGGTCTTTCTGGGGATATAAACATCCTGTTGTATTTTGTAGCTCTAGGAAGAGGTCGTCTGTACAGGGGAGGACTTTCACATTTTGGCTGGTGTAGAGCGGGTGTGCCAAGGTTCTGTAGAATGAGACTGGATGGAGAGAGTGGGAGAAAGAAGTGTTCCCTAGAGGATCCCATTCAAGAGCTTCAGGATTAAAGGGGAAATATTGTTGTGGAAATCTTGCA